>NC_065920.1:59361930-59589477 GCF_024586455.1 Bactrocera neohumeralis | reverse complement strand
ATTCCGATTCTACTCGAAAATCGAGTTTTCTCGTAAAATAATCGATTTTTCGGAATCGATCTTCAGTAGTCGAAATCGATTAAGAATCGATTCTTGACATTCGTTTATTAAAAACACTGTGCTAAAGTATGATCTCATATATTTAATGGCTACCTTACATAATGTCACAGATTTTCTAATAGTTGGAAATTCTCGTAAACTAAATGCAGAAATAATATGACGGTTTCGTTGTTCAAAACAGGTCAGACAATCAAGTCTCTTCAAAAATCTTTGTCGCTTTATTGCTATCTACTATGTTGTAGTTGCCAGAGGATTGCCAGAAATATAGGTAATTTCCGTAAAAGTGAAGCGATGGTGGCTTCGAAAAGACTTAGTTCGCCAACTCAGCTAAACACCTCAAAAGTTACCAGATCTAAAATTTTGTGTTCACTATATCTTACAAAGCTGTAGGCCAGCCTAAATCTTCCATATTTTATTCAAAATATGCCTAATTTGAATAATTTATTGTTATAATAAGGATAATGAAATCAAATTATATTGCTCTATAACTATATTCCCACAGTTTGCGAAGAGATGGCATGAAATAAGTAATGGGCAACGCTATGCTCAACAACTCTTCAGTAGTTCACCAAATAATATTAAGCCAAAGTCGAAATTTGAAGTCAAATCTGTCAATAGATCCGAGTGCTATCGCCACTCGATTTGAAAAATGCGGTTTCGAGAAAAACACACTAAATATAAGAAAGAAACATTTTTTTTAAACAGAAGAAAAATAACTGTTTTGGAAATTCTAGACTAGCCAAGCTCCTTAATAATTTTAAATCATCACTAATCAATCGCTATAGAATAAATCCCGAAGGTCAGCAAGATCGAGAAGCAGGTATAAAAGAGTGAAGAGCGCTGCGGGAAATGCGGCCGCTCGAACGCCTTCGGTAGCGAATAAAAACTTTAAACTGATTTTTCTCCGAACCACGTTTTTTCGCATGGATGACACTATCATTGCAAAACTATTACACTTATCGATATGTACAAAACGGCATTTTACTCTTTAGACGTCTGGCTATGGCCTCAAGCAGAACCAGAAATATTCATTATTATTTAAAAAAGTTATAAACAATTAAAAGTGTAAAAAAGGGTTAAAAAAATTCAAAAGTCCGTCATTTTGTTTTTTTTTTCATTGAAAATGTTTCATTCTGCTTGAGGCCATAGCTAATTCGTTAGAGAACATGAAACCGTTTTGTTTCATTCTTTTCCAAGAAATGATATAATCCATCTACGAATCGGAAAAAAATTGATTACTCAACATGTTTTTTATAAAAATAAAATGTATTGAAAAAAATTACGTTTTTTTGAGGAACCTGGCCTTAAAAGAAAACTAATTTATATTGATTTGAGACTAAAGTCGGACTAAAGTTCTGCGTGTCATTGGTGTGCTTTCCAAACAGAATATTGCCAACAAGAGCTTCGAGAAAGCTCAGTCTGTAATCCAATTCTTGTAGCGTAGCAAGAAAGTGATATAGTAATAAGTTGGATACTGAGAGAAGGTGACTATATACGTGTCATTCACCTTTAGTTCAAGCCGAAAATGCAGTTTTCTTAAGCTGTTATAGACCTTTCAACCCTTAAAGGTTGCTTAAATCAATTGACTCTCTAGAAGAATACCGCAGGTATAAAATTACTTATCATAGTATTGATGGCCAACAATAATCTGGAAGTTTTGCAAATTTATGGGGTGGTTGAACAGACTTGCAAAGACTCGCCTGTGTTTGCGCTTCAGGATTATTACTAACTTGGCCAACCGCAACACTTGAAGTCATGCTGGAGCTCTTACCGCTGCATCTGCTGATCAAACATGTGGCGAAACATACCATGCTGATCATGGCTGCAGAGGATTTTGGTAAAGCGAAGAAAATGTCGTCTCAACAAATGAAGGCTTTAAGGGAAGACATAGCACTTGACCTTCTTTCAAGGGACGGCGTTAAGAAGAGGGCAAACTTTGCAAAGAAGTTTAGAGTTACTCCCGGCAGTAAGTCGGAATGGCGGGTATTGCGTCGAATACTTTCAGAGCTGGAGTGTTTTCGTCCATTCGGACAACATGACCTACCCAGTGCAGCCGCTGTCTTTTAATTCGCTGAACTATGTCAATGTCGTCATATAAGTATGTATCTCATAGAGCTCATCGTTCCATCGAATGCGATATTCGCCGTGGCCAACGCGCAAAGGACCATAAATCTTTCGCAAAACCTTACTCTCGAAAACTCGCAACGTCGACTCATCAGTTTTTGTAATTGTTCATACCAATGGGACATTTTCCGAGCATCTTTCAAACAGAAGTCTTTGCTATAAGTCAGAGTGTAGAAATCAATCTCCATCGTAACTATCGCAACCAGCCTGGAATAAAAGGATAGACGGCAATGAGCTGGCCGACGTGCACACACGATAAGGAAGTGCACCTTTGTGGAGAGAACGGCACTAGTAGGCAGCAGGAATACGCCACGCCATTTACTGGAAGGGTATACCCTACAAGGTTTAGAGATATGATCAAACTTACTCCGAGAGAAATTCCGTCTTCTTGTCGTGCTCTATAGAAAGCACTGCATGCTCTGGAAGCACTTGTTCAACATTAACATTTTGCGCAAACTGTCGGGTTTGCAACATGGAACAGGAAACTCTAGAACACTTGATTTCAGATTCAGTCGCGCCCAACAAACTAATGGAATTGTTCTGTTGTGCTGGACTTTTGTAACCATATGTGATATTGGAGAGGGTTCAATAGACCATAGCTCACAGTGCAAACGCATCAATTATTTTCTTTTTGCTATCTCTTATCAGTCCCTCAGTGTTTAAGATGTCACACTAATATTTTACACTCGAGCTTTTCTCTTCGGGAAGCTGGACTGGACTACAATAGCATATAGCTGCCATACAAACTGATCGTTCAAATTAAAGTTCTTGTATGAAAAACTTTTTTAATTGACGAAGTATCTTAGCGAAATTTGGCACGAATTATTATCAAAATCAGCAGTGCAATCTCCGAAGAAATTATTAAGATCAAACTACTATAGCATATACTTACATGTATATATATAGGCAAGTTCTTTTAGGGAAGCGTTTGTTCATATTTGTAAAGTGCATTATAGTTTCGTTGCAACCGAATATAGCGTTTTTTTCTTTTCTATTTTGTAAAATATTTGAATTTACTATTAATAAGACAGAAGAAATTACACCAAAATTATTAAGCAGTATTTGATAGAAATTAATTAGAGGCAATGCAAGCAAGTAGGTGCTTAGCAATGCCAACGATGCAATCGAGCGGGAGTTTTCGGAAATTGTGCATATAGCAGTGAATATTTTGCCAAATGCACGGATGTATTTACATTTCAGGTATTCATTTGAAATGACCAAACTGAAGCTTAGTGTAGCATACATATAGGCGCTGTACGCTACATATCCGTTATATATGCAAATAAGTGGATTCAAATGAGACATCTGCTATGATGTTGCCGTTGCTGTGCGCATATATTTGGGTTAAAAGCATTTAAATACACATTCGTGCATTAATACATGCTTGTATACTATTATCTATGCCTGAGCATGTTGTTGCCAATGCAAGTAGGTTGGTCGCTTTTGCTTAAGCCGCAAGAGAGTAAGAGAGTGGTTGTTGAAAGCTGCTGCCAAGACTTGGCTTGGGTATTAAGATACAAAGATATACATATATTTATTGTTGCACAAAAGCATATTAATACAAGAAATTTTGTTGCAATATGCTGGGCGCCTAAGTACTTGGCTAATTTAATAATAACTAGTAGCAGCTTTCCTTGCTATTTCCGTGTCGTTCGGTATCTGCCTGTATGGTTTTGTTGTTGCTTGTATTTGGTATTTGTTAATGGAAATTCTATTCAACCGTTATCGGTTATTTAATGTATTTTAATTGGTATGGATAATGCAGCGCCACCTTATACATATTTATATAAGCGTACTAATACATCCATTGCAGTAGTTGTGTACCGGAGCTTAGTAGGGAAAACTTGAAAGCTCTCATTTTCATTTGATATTCAATATTTATTGTACTCTTGTGGTGTGGGCTGTACTTAAGAGCTTAAGCTACACCCATATCTCTGCTGGTTCGTATGCAAAACAGTCTTACATTATAATCTGCGTAATGTGATATTTTAATAACTCAGTGAATAGTGTTTGCAAAATTTCGTAATTATATTTAATTGCAAGGAAAATGCAATTAGTACATAATGCATATTCAATTGACGGAAAAAAATTCTCAATTCGATATTAATTGAATACGCTAGCTTGACGTGTGCATACAAATGTGGTGATTAGGTATGAATTGAAGCATTTATGAATAGTTACAGCTTAGCTTCAGAGCGAGTGAGAGCAAGTGGTATTTTAACATTCAAATGTTGTTGCACTGAAATAGAAGAGTTGTTGATAATGAGATGATTACGATTTTGTGAATAACTAATATAAAATTTGATCCACCATTAAAAAGCCAAGCGTTTTCCTACTGGACCAAAGTAGAAAATTTTGGAACGAAAAAATTAATGTATGACAAAATCCTATTGGAAAAGAAAGATAAAATAATAAAAGTTGAAAGCAAAATAATTTATTTTTGGCATATGTGAGGTCAGTAGGAGGAAGTGGAGGGATTTTGTTGAATTTTTAAAGGTTCAAAACGATTTATCTTAATTTGCAACCAAGCTAAGAATCCTTTGTAAAAACTTATTGACAAGAGTGGTAGTTAAAACATTTACAACTTTTGTGTTAACACTTTTTTCACATAACCCCAAATTAATTTACTCCGTCATCGAGAGCCAAAACATTATAACCGAACATTTCATATTCTTGCAGCAAGTAAGGATTAAAGTCAGATACTTAAGACCTGTTAATTATAGGAAGTCTAGAGCGAGTTTTCACCCGATTTTATTAATTTCGAGTTCAATTTTCGGTACTTAAGGTCGGAATCCGAGGAAGGCGACGACATAGGTTTCGGTCTCTTCGACTAAACAACTCAACACTAAACTTGACTCCGACCTTAAGTACCGAAAATATTGGCTACTTCGGACTGAGTAGGCAATTGAGAAGCAAAGTCCTCTCTCGACAAATAAAAACCAAACTCTATAAGTCACTCATAATTCCCGTCTTGCTATATGGTGCAGAGGCCTGGACGATGACAACAACTGATGAGTCGAAGTTGCGAGTTTTCGAGAGAAAAGTTCTGCGAAAGATTTATGGTCCTTTGCGCATTGGCCACGGCGAATATCGCATTCGATTTAACGATGAGCTGTACGAGATATACGATGACATTGACATAGTTCAGCGAATTAAAAGACAGCGGCGGTTCGCGTAGAACGGACGAAAACACTCCAGCTCTGAAAGTATTCGACGCAGTACCCGCCGGGGGAAGCAGAGGAAGAGGAAGACCTCTACTCCGTTGGAAGGACCAAGTGGAGAAGGACCTGGCTTCGCTTGGAATATCCAATTGGCGCCACGTAGCGAAAAGAAGAAACGACTGGCGCGCTGTTGTTAACTCGGCTATAATCACGTAAGCGGTGTCTGCGCCAAAAAAACAAAAAAAAAATTTTTGGTTGATCATGCGGGTCTCGAGATTTGTGCTTTCAGCGAAAAGTGGGTGTTGCTATGCCCATCGTCCAATTTTGACCCCAGCTCCATTAAAACCTTATCATGCCATCTCAGAGGTAAAATTTAATATCTCTGGCATATTTAGTTATAGATATATAGCGCTTTTAGTAGTTTTTAATAGTACCGTTATATGGACCTTAATGCTCTGGACGGTCTGGGGTTTGAATCAAACCTCCAACAATTAATTTCCACAAGGTGGAGTTCTCTCTCCTCTTCTATGGGTCCTGAACGTTAACGACCTGCTTAAAACACTTTTGGATCGTCGCTGCCGGTTGATTGCCTATGCAGACAATGTAGCCCTTATGGTCAAAGGAAGGTTCCTGAGTAGCGTGCATCATCAACACAAGTAAAACCGAGATGGTTTTATTTACCAGAGTATATAAGATCTCGGTGGCATCGCTGCCACAAATGGGAGACATTCTTTTGTAACCGCGAAACATCTAGGGCTCATTCTGGATAGGAAGCTTTCATGGAAACCGAATATCGAAGAGAGAGCAAAAAAGGCATCGATTGCTTTATACTAAAAGTACTGCAGAGGAGCCATTGGCTAAAGGTGAGGCCTTTTACCGAAAGTGGTTCTTTGGCTCTACGCCACCACAGTCAAAGCCATTATGTTCTATTGAGTCTTTATGTGGCGTAAACACCAGCGGAAGGTGTTTGGCTGCGAAAGTTGCTATCAGACTCAAAGAATCTGAGTTTTTAAAAGAACACGTCACCGATCACTCGGATATCCTCACACACTTTGATTTCATATCGGATTACTTGAATTATGGAGTCGCCAAATCGAAATCTGGGGGCTCCTTCTTTGCCCATATACCAATGAGGGACTTGAGGATGGGAAGAAGCTGTTGGACGAAAGGGACAGTGAGTTTTTTTACGGATGGACCAAAGCTGGAGAGGAGTTTTCTGTCAAGAGCTCTCTATCAACTACAACTTCAGACTGCTTGACTGTTTTAGTGCCTTGAAAGCCGAGGTTGCAGGCATTAAGGTAGTAGTAGATTTACTGTTCCGGAGTGCACTCATAAACAGTAGGTTCAGGGTTGGTCAAAGAGTGCCTAACCTTGCTTTCAGTAGCATCGAGTTTCTTGTTATAAGACTAGTATAGGAGTCAGGCCATAGCGGAATCGCAGGAAATTGTAAAATTGATGAACCGCTATCATCAGAATGGGCGAGAGTGGGTGCTTCCGTACCCTTTTGTGTTAATCTATTAGATAGTTGAGCTCCGCGAAAGTATGGCCAACGCTAGTTTACCATCGGTACATTACGCTGTCGCAAAATCCTTATGGCCCAAAATCGAACCCAAGAGATCTACTGATTTCTTTGCCCTCAGTAAGGCTAGTCCCTCCGTAATTGTGGGAGATTTTAACACTGCCCATTGCCCTATTGGCGTCCATACTGTAAAGTTGGGAATCTTACTAGACGCCATCTGCAAAAGCTTTATGGAAAAAGATGAGGTAGAAAAGAACTCAACACTTCCTTCTTGACTGTGAGTGAGTAAGATTTTTCTGCTTAAAATAACGTGAAATAAAACCGAACAAAATAAAGTTTATTTTTACTAAAGATAGATAGAGATAGACAGATGGTGATCGAAGGACTATGCGAACTTGATTTAATAAAAAGTGGCGGTTCTTATTAACTTGATTATTCCGTAAAAAATATGTAGATATACAGAAGTTTATATGAAAATTTAAAACATTTGGAAAGAATTTTCCTCACTCACCCTGCACACAGCCTTTCGATATAAATGCTTTTAGAGTTACACTGATATCTCCGAAAGGTAAGCTGGTAGGATTAGATGATACCCGAAAAATGGCAACTGTCTTCATAGTAGCCTTTGACTACACAGGTGCAATGCTTAATGAGCTTGATATTCTAAAGCTAGAGCGAGCTAAGTCGATTTAGAAAATGTTTGTCTATGTGACCGTCTATTTGTCTATATACGGGAACTAGTCCCTCAGCTTTTGAGATAATTATAATTTTCCATATCTTTTTTTACCGGAAATGTTTACTCTTTAGTCGGAGTTGCCGATAATGGATCGCTATAGCATATAGCTCTCATACGAACTTACCAATCAAAATCAAGATATAGAACTTTACATACTATTTTATGCCTTAAAAAATAACGCTATGGGAGAAGTTATGGCTTCGGTGCAGTCGCAGTTAACATCTTTTTGTTTGGCTAAAATTAATGCTGGCTGTTCCATAATTTCATAAAAAAAATTTGTTATTTGTAATTACATTCAAAATCAAAATTATTCAAACTACCTACTCATTTAACTCTTCCATGATTTTTAAACATTTGCTGCTGCTTGCAATGTACATATATATTTATAACTATACATACACATGTATGTGTGTACAACATGTGTCTATGCATAACTCAGTACGCCGTATTTTATGCAATGACAATGGCTTTGTTGGCCTCACCACTGTTGGTAGTTTATAAATCATTTGAGATAAGCTCAGGCACAACGTGCAACACCTGATGCCACAGCAGCACAGCCTGATGGGGCCCAGCTTGACACAGAGCATATAGATTGTTTTTATTTTACTTTTTACTTTGTTTAACGTTTTCGTTTACTTTCTTTGCTCCTTTGGAAGAAAAACTGCAATGCAATACTTTTTACCAGCGTTTCTTTTGTTTTATTTGCGATTTTTTGTTACGAGAAAACGAACAAAAAGGATGCGAGCAGCGGCGGTAGGCGAGTGGTAGTTGTTACTTCTGGCATGCATGATAGCAACAACAGCAACAAAACGAATTGTAACAGTGGTAGAGGCATAAGCACAAGTAACAGCGGCAAATATTCATATGCACCATGGCGTATACGTAACCAATGAATTGATGATGTGTATATATATATACATACATATGTGTGCATGAAGCAGGTAATGCAGCTGGAGGAGCATAAACAAATGCAATAACAAACAAAAAAATTGAATAAAAAATGTGAATTCATGATAGTGCAGCAGGCACAGGTAAATGGCAGTGGAAACGGCAAAATTGAAACAAGAAAGAAATATGGAAATGCAAATAAGATAACTGCAGCTTGCGAGTGCAAGAGTGGCGGTTACACAATTGAGCTACGCAGGGTGATGCAAGAAGAGTATGAAAAGGTGCCAAGTCTCGTCAAATGAGCTTTTATTTTATATGAAGCTTTATAGTGACAGTCACTGTCCGCCGCTTCAGCAACATAATGCGCAGTCGTGCCAATATGACAAGTTGACATTTTATTGAAGGGTGCTAGGGGTATACGTATTTCAATATACAACTTATTATTTATCTATTATATTTATGTCAAAGTTTATGGCGGCTTATTCTACTATTCAATAGCAAAGAATGTATTTGAAATTTGCTCACTTTATATGCCATATTCGGTTGGTATTGATAATTGGTTGTTTATCGAGTTCGAATTTACTTAACTTATTTATTGTGTTGAAAAAATATTAGTTTTTGTTTAATCTGAAACGTTTTTATGGGGTTTATGCTTTTATTTTTAGTTTTTCTTATCAAAAGTAAAAAAAAAATTTAGAACGAAAAGAAAGTAATTTTTTCTTTTAACAGACCCATCTTGCACAACAGCCAAATGAGGGCGATTTTGATAATTAAAAATATTACAGTCTCAATTAATTTACAATTTCGGTGATATAGATACATATTTTAAGGAAATAAAGAAATTTATTAAAAAAAAAAAAAGACAATTTAAATATTTTTCGGGTTACACGCGATCTTGGATTGCGCTAAAAAAACGTTGTCCAGTGTTGCGATGATTCCGGGTTTCTGCGTGGTTGAAACCTAAAACCAAAACCTCTACTAGAAAATATTGTTAAGCCACCCAAAATTTCTGGTTGATTTTGGTCTGTCATACACCAAAGCTATATACGGAACCAATTTAAGAATATTCGGAATTTTTCGCCGAGTAATCACTTATGGAAATTTGAAAAATGTTATTTTGACAAAAAACGTGTTTAAAGATAAATTGGTGGAGCTGTTTGCACTGAGTGGCTAGATGTAACCCAAAAAATATTTACAATATCGATTTAGAATTTAAATACTTATGTTTCTTTTAAAGGTCATAAACCTATCGGAATAAAATTGCTGTACTAAACTAGAGAGGTATCACCACAGATAGCGGTTACATCAGGAGCAGCATAAGATCTAGGCACAGGTTTGTGGAACATCATCTACGACGCTATGTTAAAACTCGAAATACCAGACGAATTGTACTTAATTGGCTCCGTGGAAGACACTGCAGCAGTAGTTACAGCACGAGATACAAAATAAGCGTGAAGAAAGCTTATGATACCTACGCAAGCATGGCTCGACCCATACAACCACAGAGTTACTACTGCTAAGAAATAAGCACGTTCCCCTCGAAAAAGAGTATGCAAACGACTACGGATATTCCTAGGACACAAAAGCCGGTCAAGTATTTGATCATAAGACTGGACCAAGCTAACCTTCTGAGTACAAATCACCTTTCAATTCAGCAGATTAATGTCCAACATAGGAGGCCCTCCTAATAAAAGACCTAAACTTATGGACAAGTCGTAAATTCAGAGAAGTCAACTTTTACACAATTCAGCTGCATTCCGGTCACGGATACTTCAAAACTTACCTCCTCAGAAGATGAAAACTCGAACAACCGTTATGCCTATTCAACGACGCGACAGAAGACGACGATGAACACACATTCTTTGAATGTATGTGATGGCAACGGGAACGCGCTGCCGTAGAATACCTGGTTAGCCTAGTAAACGTGGACAATTTATCAGCATCATGCTGTAGAGTAAAGCAAACTGGGGGATTGTCCAGAAATTCACAACAATTTTGCTACGCAGCGAGATCTGGACGCAGCTGCGCAGATGTAAATCACTCAATGAGAAAAATGGAACGCCACCCTGAAGTAATGCATATGTGGTTACTGGGTGTTCGACGGTTCCTTAGGGAGGGGTTTTTAGTGATCTGCAAGTGGCACATACCATTGCTGTGACGACAGCACTGATCATGCGGAAGGCATTTTATACCACCTCATCCGCAAAATAAAATCCATGCAATTAGGAAAAATCGATTTTTAAAATTTAAATACTCTTGGTATGCTTTTTAAATGATATTTAATATTATTAATTTATTATTGTTAATTAAAGTAGATTAAGCCCACCTAATCAGTATATAAATTGAATTAAGAAACTGTTCTGAGAAGTTGCGTCTCTTTATCAGAAAAAAATGAGTTTAATTATGTATGTGTATTATTTCAAATGTGGCAGTTTCGTTGAATTATTGGTGATTATCACACTGTTATTCGACGTCTTAACTCAAAAAAGTTTCTTAGTTTCTCTGTTAAACAAGAAAAGCAACACTATTTTCAATTTTGAGTAAGATATCTTTGTGTAAGATGTTTAAAATTATAAATGACTCTTGAAAAACTGATATTTATCGATTGCTCCTTTAATTCATTGTTAACATTAAATTAATCCCGCCTATTTTTTTCGAATTGCGAGCTTCAGTGCACGATGTCTGCAAAATTATGCAATCTTCAAATTTAGCCAAACATGCCTGGAGTTCGCTGGAGTCGCATGCATTTGTCATAACCGAATTAAGGCTTAAGTGAGGGCAAAAAAAGTTTAACCAAGTATTATTCAATTGATTTCAGTAACTACTACAGTGTAAAATTTTACTGGTTTCTCGGCAAAAAATTGGGACAATTTTCACAGGCTTCTCTTGAAGCCAAATTTACTCCATTAAAGAGTTCCGCATTGACCAAAACAAATGGTTTGCCGAGTCATCAAAGAAGTGTGTAGTCTAGCGTTGTCCTGATGGAAGACGAAGCCCTTTAGATTGATCAGTTCTGGCCGATATTTATCGATTGCTTGCTTCAATCTCAGCAGTTGTTAACAGTAAAATGTAGAATCAATCGTTCGACTAGGCTGGAGCAGCTAGTAGTGGATAATTCCTTTCCAATCCCACCAAACACTAGGCATAATCTTTCGAGGGGCCATCTCACGTGACGTTGCAGCGTTTTGATGACTACCTCCATGGCGTTTTGCGATGCTACCAGTATCATTGTAACGAGTGATGGTGCGATAAAAACAAAAACTTTATTCACATTAAGGTGTTTGAGCTCACGAAAAATTGCTGGCTGTGATTTTCCAGCTAAATATAAAGCAATAACACTATTACGTTTGAATTGCATTGCTGATCACTTTTTTTTGCGTTCACTTTTGGCAAAACGCTTTTGTACACATGTGAACAATACTCCGAGCTGTTATTCAGCAAATTTATAAACAGCTGATTCCAGTGCGACAGCTGCGCAAACGGTCTGAAGTTGGTTGCACTTCCAGTGCCGGACCCTGTAGTTTCAATGCATCATGTGCTATATATGGTATATTAACTAGGGTTTCTAGTCTTTTCAAAGTTATTAGTAAATTACACCTCACCGAAAACTTTGAAATTTGAAATGTGGACGAAATCGACAGGGTGTGCACTCCTTCTTTCATATATGAAAGTCTACAATATTGTGAAATGGAAAATTTATTCAAAACAACCATTTCGAAATTAAAATATTCTACAAATAATGCAAACGTGCCATAATTTTGTTGTGTCAGTAGTGACGCACACACTCATGCATACAAATTGTGAGTGAATTGTGATAAAAAGAAGTGTGCGGAAGGTACGAATAGTGTCATAAATAAATTGGTGCGATTTTGTGCAGTCATGTTTGAGAGGCGTGCTCCGAACTATGTCAGTGTGTGTGCATGAACCTCTTCTTATACCTATATGTATATACGTGTAAGTAATTGAACAAGAAATAGAATATGCAAATACACATAACTGCAATGCCCGGCATAAGACACACGTGCGCATATGTTGCATACTAGAACAATACACTTTTTATTTGCCTAAAAAAATAAAAAATATATACAAGTATGTGTGTGTGTGCATGTGGAGCGCGCCAAGCATTGCAAGGTTCTTATGTTGTCACTTTGTGGACGACCTGTGTCTCTTGTTCGCCTTCTTTTGTTTCTCGTAGCAATAAAATGCGAACAACACGTAACAGAGTAACGATTTCTTCAACGTTTTCGTTTTTTTTCCTACTTTTTCGGCTTGCTACTCACTTACTTATGCTCACCTATATTTCCTTCTCGATTTGTTGCCTACTTTGCTTATTATTGTATATGAGCGTATACCGTTTTATTGCTTTATTTCCATGCCATTCGTGCCGTGGTGCTGCCTGAGTGACGTGACACAGCTGACGGGTGTAAGGAAAATGAATACTAAACAGCAGCTAAAGGAGCAGCAACGCCACTCAAGATATGCCCGGTTCGTGCGTATGTGTTGTGTTTTTTGTGTGTGCGTGCCGAGCACTTGGACAGGTTGCCATTTATGCCCTTTTTCGTTTGGCATAAATTACGGACAGTTACAATAAGAATTGCAATATATGACATTTACATACGCATTCATATATACATATTGACATTAAAAAGCAGAAAATATTATAAATACATACGAGCAGCAAGTAATACTTATGAATATTGCAGAAGAAAGTGTAATTGAGTGAGTGAAGGAGTTGTGGCGCTGTGGCGTATGAGTGATTGAAATATCAATAAAGAAATTGTGAAGATACATATGTATAATACATGCTAATGGATGTCAAATTAATCAGTGCCTAATATTTTATGAAAATAAGTGTATTTTTAATACCTCTTCTGTTTGGTAAAGTAGAAGTTTCGCGCCATATTTTCGCGCTGATATTTTGTAAAATGGAACTAAACCGATTTCTATTTCAAAGGACCGTAATCTGATTCAGTAGACTTGTCGTTTGACAGTAAGCCAAATACAGGCGACAATAAGGGAAGACGTCAACATTGATAAGTATAGTGATGTAGAGCACGATGAGAAAATATTGGAAGAATTGCCAGATGTCGAATCTTCTGAAGAGTACATTGCTAGTATTTTTGTCGAGCATAACTTTAAAATACTCCCAACCGTATGTCTATTAGAAAGATAAGGCGGTATGTCGATTTCATTTAGATGGTCATTTAGGGTGAGATATACTGGCGAGTGGTCCGAATTTAAGTCCAATCCATTTTCCATGGTAATGAAGGTCTTGGACATGTGTCGAGTGATGAAAAAGTCGATCAAGTCAGGTAATTTTCTTGTGTCGGGAAGTAAGTCGGCTTGCCAGTAGACATGAAGTCGCATCTAGTGGCCATAGCAGCTTTAAATAGCTTTTTCTCCTTCGGTGTCGTAACTCTTGAACCTCATTGGGAGTGTTTTGCGTTAAAATCACCACCCATGATGAATTTCCCGTGGTGTTTTAGTATAAGCTCTGTGTACAGGTCCATTTTAATATTGTATCTAGGTGGGCTATATATTGCGGTAATACTTATTTTTCCGAAACAAGTTTCCACCGATATGGTCGTGGTTTGGAATTCTGGTACACTTATATTAATTTCTTCGTAGTGTGGAAACTAAAGTGCATGTAAATTAGAATGCTATTCATGCTCTGTCAGATCTCTCGAAAATAATGCTTTAACGGTTTATTAGATTCAACTCATGTCTTGCCAATTGTTCTCGCCTTGGAAGTAGAGATATGCATGAAACTTTCAGTCAATTTGCAGGCCATCAAACCAGTAATAAATAGGTTTATTCAAATTAAATTAAAAGACATTTATTTCAATATTTTGTTACATTATTCTCAAATAATGAACGAAAAACGTCAACATTTTTTAGATTTAAACTTAACAAGAAGTATTTGGATATAACAAGACCTTTTCTGTTACCCATGAAACTGATCCGGCTTCTGTCTTTAATTATAGTGCAGGTTAGAAAAGTTTTTTTTATGCTTTGTGCATAACTTATCATTAGATTTAGTGTCGGTAGATCTCATTTGGATATTCATATTTTGTGTAACTCATGAACTCCTAAAAAGTGGGTTGCCAGATTCTTATAAAATGACGAAGCGATTTGAGCTCACCACAAATTTATTTAGGCGGTTAGTCCCAGCCACTGACTGCTCTTCTTCTTAATTGGCGTAGACACCGCTTACGCGATTATAGCCGAGTTAACAACAGCGCGCCAGTCGTTTCTCCTTTTCGCTACGTGGCGCCAATTGGATATTCCAAGCGTAGCCAGGTCCTTCTCCACTTGGTCCTTCCAACGGAGTGGAGGTCTTCCTCTTCCTCTGCTTCCCCGGCGGGTACAGCGTCGAATACTTTCAGAGCTGGAGTGTTTTCGTCCATTCGGACAACATGACCTAGCCAGCGTAGCCGCTGTCTTTTAATTCGCTGAACTATGTCAATGTCGTCGTATATCTCGTACAGCTCATCGTTCCATCGAATGCGATATTCGCCGTGGCCAACGCGCAAAGGACCATAAATCTTTCGCAGAACTTTTCTCTCGAAAACTCGCAACGTCGACTCATCAGTTGTTGACATCGTCCAAGCCTCTGCACCATATAGCAGGACGGGAATTATGAGCGACTTATAGAATTTGGCTTTTGTTCGTCGAGAGAGGACTTTACTTTTCAATTGCCTACTCAGTCCGAAGTAGCACCTGTTGGCAAGAGCAATCCTGCGTTGGATTTCCAGGCTGACATTGTTGGTGGTGTTAATACTGGTTCCAAGATAGACAAAATTATCTACAACTTCAAAGTTATGACTGTCAACAGTGACGTGAGTGCCAAGTCGCGAGTGCGACGACTGCTCAGACTGGCAAAAACGTGGCAGTAGAGGAGCCACATACAGCTTTGCCATACAGCTTTGCCAAAGAGCGACCAGTCAGTCAGAACACCTACAATTGTGGCGAGATTAGCTTTTATAAGAGCCTGTAGTTCGGAGGACCTCTTGCTGTTTATTCCGTGTCATAAGGATCACTCAGTAACACAAGTTCTGATTGACGATCAGTGCTTGCTAAGGTCATCTAAGGTCGACCTCTATCTAGTTAAGAATTTTATGAGAGCTTTTCTACTTATGAATTATATATTAGAGCGCAACTATATTCTGGCTGTTTTCTCATGAAAATGTATTTTATTTTAAGAAAATGAGTTCAAACGAATTATTCGAAGTAATGTCCCTCGCTAGTCACAACTTTTTTCCATCTTTCTGAGAAAGTTGGAATACCATTACGGTAGAACTGTTCATCTTGTGATGCTGTCCAGAAGTCAAGCCATTTATTGATGTCATTTTGTGACTGGAACTACTTCTGAGTCACAACATATGCCATCGAACATAACATATAATAATCGAATAGGGAATATGGCATGTGGGATAGAACTTCCCATTTAAGCGTTTCCACGCACGTTTTAACGGGTTTGGCACCGTGAGGGCCAGCGTTGTCATGTAGCAGAATCACTTTATCGTGGATCTCCTGATATTGAGATCATAAGGAACTTGAATTCTTTCCAGCGCATGAATCGCTTTTAAATGGTTTGGCGTATGACTCCCAATGCTAAAACGAGCTCTTCTTTCGATTGTTACTGATTCTCATCGTGCAAAGTCCCACCCTCACCGGCTTCGCGTTCGCGCGTACGGCGTTGTTATCGAAATAGCCATCTCTAAAGCGACGAAACCAACCATGACATGTTGTCATCACAAAAAACTAACCCTTATGTGCAGCTAAACACCTTCACCTTCTAAACAATTCACCGGCAAATGACCCTAACTCTTCGTCATACCGACCAGTGGATATCACACCGCTAACATGTAAACGTCCATCAGTTCAGCTAATCGCCATACCACCCTTATTCCTAAAGTCTAAGTACATAGAGCATTCTGCAATAACATGCAGCCAATTGTCGATCCGCGTCCCACAGAAATACCCCGACCTATCAGATACAAGGTAAAGTAAACATTTTGACCGAACATTTGGGTTTACGAAAGGTGTGTGCACGGTTTGTTCCGCACAAATTGACTGACGACCAAAAATTGCTCTCATCGATCGTCGCTTGTGACCGATTATTAGACTAAAAATCACATTTTAACCATTAACCATTTCCCGTATTCACCTGATATGGCACCGTGCGACCTCTTCCTTTTCGGAAAAATGCATTTTCCCATGAAAGGAAAGCGTTATGCAGACGTAGAGGCCATTCAAAAGGCTTGCACCGGCATACTGGCGGCCATACCGGCCAACGAACTAAAACACTCGTTCGACATGCTTTTGGACCGTGAAAAAGGCTTTGTTGAAGCAGAAAGAGACTATTTTGAATAAAATAAATTGGTTCTGCCGAAAAAACCATTTTTCTGTTTTTTTTTAAGTCTGTTTACTTTGGAACGCACCTTGTATGTGCTGACCCTATCATATAGAAACCCTTTCCTCCTTAGATATACCTCCCTCTGCACGTCATATTCGGAAACCCAATCATTCCGCAGCAATTACTCACTTAATCACTTCTTAGCCTGAATACAACAGCATCAGATTCCAAATATACGGTATATATATATACACTCTCATTCATGCTGACTAGAGAGGCCTTTCTGTCTGAAAAATAGCTATGCCAAAGAGTAATTTCCGCACAGCCATAGCTCCACCAATCGTTGCATCACTTGATCCCAGCTAAGGTGGTCAAACGCACCCTAGAAGTCAACAAATATGCCATGTAAACCGTGCCCTTTCCTGAACTCATACTGCTTATAAATGCGTGGATGTATAGACAGACATACGGATTTGAACTAATCGATTATTTTAAGTTGTTTGTATAACTTATAACGGCTTAAAAAAATTGATAAAATTTACTTTACATTTCCTTTAGCTCTCATATATCTAATATGTATAAACATTTTCTTCTACTAAATATTTTACGTCAGTCAATATGTGAGATATCCCAGTAAAAAGCAGAGCACAACCTTTCCTGGTATAACCAAAGAGTCGGTAGCATCCGATACCTGTCCCTGAACTGTTTCCCAGCGTGTCTTTGTATAAACATTAAGGTAATTAGTGAAATTTGTGGTTGATACCCATTGAATTGCTTACTCATCATAAAGAAGAGTCAACTATTTTCATAACATCAGCAAATCGATGAAATACCGCTTTATAATATGTATATATAATATCACTTTCAAATTGATTTGAGCAAATACATTAGCGTACTTTAAATATGCAGGCCAAACAACCGCAAGCAAAAGTGATTTCTATCACTACAGAATTATCAGGAAAGTGCAAAAAATTACACACAAAACTGAAATAAATAAATAAAGTATTTCCAACACTATTGAAACCAAAAAGAATTAAATATGGTAAAAACTCAACTTACTGTTGATTAATCTGTGCTTGAAAGTATGCTTGCATATATTTACTACATACATGCATGTGCATATGTATATGTGTGCCATCGCTTGCTGGCTGGTAGCAACAATTTAATTACAAATAAAGTAATTTTTAATTGAATAACCACCAAGCGCACACAAATAGCGCGACCAACAAGCAGCGCCACATACAAATAAGTAATTTGTTGAACCATTCAATGCCAGCATGCATATATACATACATACCATAATGGCAAATGTGTGGCCTGGGTATGTGTTGCGTATACGCAGTGGTGTAAGCGCGCATTACTTTTTTCGCAATATAGTCGCTTTGTGTTGTCGTTCTTTTTGTTATTTTTGCGCTGCACCGAACTGCATCATCAACTTTTTTCGCCAGTGTGTGCAACGCGCAGCTGTTGCATGCAACCCTGTTGCACATGAGAGCACATATATACACACATATGTAAACAATCAAACAATTAGCCACAAAGGCTACATTTTGCTTGCATTGCATGTATATATATGTACATACACACACATACATACAAGTAAATATACAAACATATTTAAACTCACAAGCTCATGTGGCTCTATCTCCAAGGGTGTTGGCAATTTGGTGGCGGTCGAGCATTATTGCTCCACAAAGGCATTATTGTTCTACGAATATGTATGTATGTATGTACGTGCATATGCATGGTTTTGTTGTTACCCTTTGTTTTGTTTGTTGCTGGCAATTTCGATTTTGCAATTGCAAATGCATCGATTTAATTGCAAATTAATTGCTGCGTCATTATCGTTAAGGGTTGTGGCATGAACGATGGGTGTGCGGCATGCTTGGTGGGTTGGGTGTGTCAAGTGTGGCAGCGTGACTGACTAAGAACAATGCGGCAACAGCTGTTGGCGATTTTGCGGGTGCTAATTTTTTCGGTTTGGGCGAGTGAGCATTTTAAAGCAAGTGAAACGAATAAAAATAAATAACGGTTTGTACTGGAAAAAAAGTTGTAGATTGCATTTTGAGATAAAAATAAATAAAATTGGTTTAGTGCAAAATAATACTTAGAAATATCAACAAAATATTTACCAAAATGGCAAGTAATAGGTAAAATAAAAAAAAAATGTTAACTTGGCTTGCACCCAAGCTATAATACAGTTTAGAAATACAAAAGATTCCTCAAAAGAACTTTGAGCGGTTAGTTAGAGAACGGTTAGGACGAGAAGGACGATGTGACCAAAGATGTCTTCTATGAGCGCTTGGAGCTGCTCCGCCACGATGTCAAAATCGTGCTTAGCGACTTTATCGACTTCGCCGGAGCCCGAAATATGGTTATCTGTAGCACTAGATTCCAATATAGAAAAATTCACCAAGCTAGCTGGCTGTCTCCGGATCGAAAAGCTACCAACCAGATCGATCTTGTAGTAGTAGACGGAAGACACGTCTCCAGTGTTTTAGACGTGCGCACGCTTCGAGATTCTAACATCGACTTGGACCGCTATATTTTTGCGCCCGAGATACGCACCCGCCTCTGTGCAGCAAAATACGCATGTCAACAAACACGAGCAAGCTTTGACTTACTATACTTGCACTCCTGCTCTCTGAGAGCACTCGTCAACAACTCGGTATATGGGAACTGTGGGACGGCATTTCAAATTCCTTACGTACAGTAGCAAACGAAACCATAGGTTTTCGGAAAATGCAAACGAACAGCTGGTAGGAGGAGTGCCGTGTCCCAGTGGAGAGAAAACAGACTGCGTACCTCGCAACGGCCACAACATATGCGGGATGGGATAGATACCGAGAGGTGAAGAGAGAAGCGAGAAGTATTTGCAGACAAACAAAAGGAGAGACCCACATCCGTGAGTACTAAGAGCTTGACAAGCTGGCAGGAAGGGGTAATGCTCGAAAGTTCTACGAAAATATGCGGCGACTAACAGACGGTTGCAAGAGCGGAGCATACTCTTGTAGAACCTTGGTAAGGAGCGTGCTCTCAGCATCTTTGTAGAATATGGTCGAACGAAAGCATGCCCGACGATTAGAATTTAAGTGTGCTGTGCCCAATCCACAAAAAGGAAGACCCCACAATCTGCGCCAACTTCCCTGAGATAAGTCTCCTCAACATCTCATATAAAGTTCTTTATAGCGTTTTGTGTGGAAGATTAAAGCCCACCGTCAACAAACTTATTGAACCTTATCAGTGTGGCTTCAGTTCTGGAAAATCAACAACTGACCAGATATTCACACTGCGCCAAATCTTGGAAAATACCCTTGAAAATACAATCGACACACACAAACTCTTCGTCGATTTTAAAACTGCGTTTGACAGCACGTAAAGGAGCTACATCTATGCCTCGATGTCGGAATTTGGTATCCTCGCAAAACTAATATGGCTGTGTAAACTGACGTTGAGAAATACCAAAAGCTCCGTCAGGATCGGGACGGATGTCTCCAAGCCGTTAGATACTGAAGACAACGCGACTCCTCTATCGTGCGACTTCTTCTCCTGGAGAAAATAATTCAAGCTGCAGATGTGAATAGAGAAGGTAGAGTCTTCTATAAAAGTGTATAATTACTGGTGTACGCCGATACAATCGATATCTTTGGCCATAACAACTGCGCCGTTAGTTCTGCTTTCTCCAGGTTTGCCAAAGAAGCGAAACAAATTGGTCTGGAAGTGAAAGAGGTCAAAATGAAATATCCCCTATCATCAAACAAACAGTACCGTTGCATTCATGATTTGGCTTCTACGTCACTGTTGATAGCCATAACTTCGAAGTCGGAGATATTTTCAACGATCTTACAACCAGTATTATCATCAAGAACAACGTCAGTCTCAAAATCCAACCCAAAATAACTTTTGACAACAGGTGCTACTTCGGACTGAGTAGGCGATGAGCGAATTAAGAGACCAGCGGCTATGCTGGCTAGATCATGCCATGCAAACGGATGAAAACAATCCAGCTCTGAAAGTATTAGTTTCCGTTGGGGGAAGCACAAGAAGAGGAAGACCTCTTCCGTTGGAAAAACAACTCGTGTCTTTTACCTTACGGTAAAGCACCGTCGCAAATTGCATGGTTTCTTCGTGATGTTTTCGCCAAATTTTCAATCAATATCTTGTCGCAACCAGCGTGTTCGCCTGATTTAGATCCGTATGACTTCTGGGTATTCAGCAACTCAAACGAACATTCCGGGCAAATCGTTTTAAGTCAACTGAATACAATAAACGGATCGCGGTGAGCCGACGCAAACAGTGTTTGAACCAGCATTGACGTTTAGGAAGATTTCTGTATGTTTTTGGGGGAGATGGGCAGAAATTTATCTACGATGAACTACTACTATCCCACCCCTTCCTACGCCAAACTGGTGAATCAGAGCTGTACTATCAACAATTGGTTTTGAAGGAAGCAATCGCCCAGAAGGTAGAAGGAGAGGAATTGTGTTCCATCAGAACAAAATCAAGCCATGATACACGACAATGACTTGCCAGAAGCTCCAGAAGTCTGGTTCGGAGCTTTTTATGCATTTACCTTTAGCTCGAACCTGGAACCAAGTGATTATTACTTTATTCCGTCTTTGCGAATTATTATGTTTATGAAAAATTCGCCTCAAGAGGGAACATTGAAAATTGACTTTCCCAGGTTTTGCCAATAGGGTCGGGGATTTTACAATAGTGGCATTATGCAACTATTTTGAAAACAATGACGGATTTCTTTTTACTAGACCTTATAACTACTTTAGCCCTCTTTCAGTGCTAGCTCAAGTGTTAGCTCAAGTAAAATCCTTGCCTTGCTCAATAACTAGTTTATCAACAGAAATAAAATGATAAATCGAGAAAATTTATCAGTGACAGCAGGCTTTGCATATATCTAATATCTAAACTGTAAATAACCACATAATTTTATTAATTTTCATATAGAAGCAAGCCAATGTAAGCTGGTCCACTGCCGATGGCAAAGTATCGAAATAAAATTTGTATTCTGCTCTAACAATAACAACTATATGTATCAACAGGGAGCTGACAAACTGCATTAACATTGGCTGTGGCTACTCTAAAAAATAATTGAAAAATCGAAAGCTATTAAGAGTGGTGCGCAACTAATGTCATTGTAAATTCTTGTGGCAATAGTAGTAGTCTCACACAGTGTTTTGCTGCAACTGTATTGTTATTTGTTCTTACTTGTATATGGTACACGCTCATATCAGTTCGATACAACTGACTCTTGGTTGCTGCACAGCATGTGGTCATTGCCTTTGAGTAGACTGGTGAACCAGAAATTGTATGCCATTTTCTAACGACTAATCAAATTTACCAGTAAGTGCCAGTAACTTAGCAGCAGATATATGCTATATATGTACATTAGATGTGCATTTGTTCTATGAACATTTGTATCTTTACGTGTTAAATTTGCTTTGGAAATTCATCGAAGCTGTGTACCTTAGATCACTTGCAGGAAGATATTTCTTTCTCTTACTCAAAAACATCATTCTTGTAGAGATCTTAGAAAGCTTTTAAAGCAGATAGCTTTTGTAAGCTCGGGAAAGACCTCCACGCGTTACGAGTTTTCGACAGAAAGATTCGGCGGAAGATTTATGGTTCTTTTCGCATTGGCAACGGCGAGTATCGCATTCGACGGAACGATGAAGTGCACGAGATATACTAGTGCATTGACATAGTTCAGCGAATTAAGAGAGGGCGGTTACGCTGGCTAGGTATCTCTGAATGTATTCGACGTAGTACCCGCCGGGGGCAGGCAGAGGAAGAAGAAGACAATTGATTGTCCGTTCAGATTGGAGTGTATTTCCACATTAACACCAATTAGCATTGCATAGAGTTTCAATAAACCTTTATAAGGACTTCGGTGAGTGAACTTTATTTTGCATACAAAAGCATATATAATATAAGAAAATCGTAACTGTTGCCATATATTTAAAGTATTCAATGCGTTGAGTGCTTGTAGCTTCCTTTAATTATAATAAATAATTATCCGACGTCTTTTGACAAGAACTTCGCATAACTGAAACCTCTTCAGGTAAGCCAATGCCAGTGAAGATTTCTACATACAATTCCACTCAACCACAGAAGACATTACTCAAAAGCACAAATTATACTTGTATGCATTAATTTACACATACTTAAGTATTGTATGCATATTAATGTGTATATCTTATATGTATATACTTATATATATATATGTATATATATTTTAAGTATAAGCATTATATATGTATGTTTAAGAATGTGTTTAAGTGAATAAATGAGTGAATACCATACAATGTATGGCGTGTACGTTTCGCTGAAATGCAAATGATAAGCGACAAAAGGAGCTCAGTGCCAAGAGCTACGTGCACCACCACTACATGCACACCCACAATCACAGCTGTGTATGGTTATAAAGATGGATGTAGTTATGCGGTGGTGTAATGATATGTGTAAGTTGGTTGTGGAATTGTTAAGCCAGCTTTAATGAAAGCGTTATGTTAATGTTGTTGTTGTTAATTTTGTTTTCTGCCTTCTACATACTTAACGTTCATCTTAAGATTTAACTGTTGGCGCAATTACTTATTATATGTATAGTGAAGTTCCATGTAGTTGTACTGTCTTTGCTGCTATGGCTTCTCTTACCTTTTAAGAAAGGAATTAAGGCGGAAAATGTATGGTAAAAATTTCAGAAAACCTGGTTACAGTTTTCGGAATAGTCCCAAATACTACTGTGGGCAAAAAATAGCAAGACTTTTTTATATTATTGTACATATATATAGAGGTTTCACATAGTCTCATAAAGTTACAAGTTATAACGATCCGAAAATATAGCATTGAGATTGTAATTGTGTAAACTCATTTTTGTCTGTAATCCAGCAACAATTTCTTTAAACAAGTGTAAAAATTTATAATTTTATGATCTTACGATGCTTTATGACAAGTTGTGAGTGCCCCAATAAATTTCCCTCGAAAACCAAAAAAATATTGTGCTTGAGAATCGACAATTAACAGTCAGAGATCTTACTGGATCGTTGAAATTTCGAAAGGAACAGTGAAAACCTTTTTCAAAGCTCATTTGGGCCTAAGAAGGTGAAAGCACGATTATTCGGCCGAATATCATGGCAAAGGTGAGCCGAAATCCACGTAAAGATCACGTCAAAGCAAGTCAAAATCAAGGTTATGTTGACAGTTTTCTTCGATTGTTGAGGTGTAGTGTACTCCGCACTCCTTCCGACCGACCAAGCTGTCAGCAAGAAATACTATTTTAGTGTCACGCAGCTTGGCTTACTGCATTAATTCTTCGCATACCACCGTATTCGGCTGATTTAGCTCCGAGGAACCTCTGGCTCTTCAACATATTCAAACGGTCGCTCCGAGGAAACCGTTCTGTGCCAATTGAAGACATTAAACATGAATCGCCGTTTCAAGGGTTAGAAAAAAGGTTGGCACAAGTGGGATTATTTTGAGAAGGACGTCATAGATTTTGAAGAATAAATTAAGAATTTTAAAAGAATTTTCCTACCATTTTTTTTTCATAGTAGCTATAAAAGCATATACAAAGAAGTAGAGACCTTAACTTCGACTGCACCGAAGCTGTACCTAATACTTTTCACACGAGCAAATTTTATAGCATATAAGGGTATAATATGTATAAATACCGAGCGTGGAAGAGGGAAGCGAGACGCATTTGCAGACAGAAAAAGAAAGAGGCCGAAATGCGTGAGTATGAAGAGCTTTGACAAGCTGCCCGCCAGGATTAATGCTCGAAAATTTTAAGAAAACACGCAGCGACTAACAGAAGGTTTCAAGACCAGAGCATACTTTTCTAGAACCTGCAGAGATGATCTAGTGACAGATGCCTAGAGCATACTGAAATTTTCTAGGAAACACTTCTTCAGCCTGCTATATAGCAGTGAAAGCATAACACCAGGATATGGTGAACCCGATTCTTCAATCGATGACGATGGAGCAGATGTTCCATTGAACGACCATGAAGAAGTTCAAATAGCAATTACCCGTCTGTAGGACAACAAAGCTGCCGGGTCGATGGAATGCCGACCGAGCTATTCAAATACGGCGGTGAAGAACTGATAAAGAGTATGCATCAACTTCTTTGTAAAATATGGCCTGACGAAAGCATGCCCGTTATAAGGTATCGTTGCGCGTACTGTGAAAATTTTAAACCCACAACAAACTGATTGGACCTTATCAGTGTAGCTTTAAGTCGACCAGATATTCACCATGTGCCAAATCTTGGAAAACACCTATAAAACGAGGATCGCAACACACAGCTTCTTCGACGATTTTAAAGGCGCTTTATTAGCACGAGTAGAAGCTGCCTTTATGCCGCGATGTCTGACTTTGGCATCCCCGCAAAGCAAATACGGCTGTGTGAACTGACGTGCAGCTATAGCAAAAGCTCCGTCAGTATCGGGAAGGCCCTGTCCAAACTGTTCGGCACCAAACGAGGTTTTAGGCAAGGAGGCTTCCTATCGTACGACATCTTTAATCATGAGAAAATAATACGAGCTGCGGATCTAAATAGAGAAGGTACAATCTTCTAATGAGGGTACAACTGCTGGCGTCCGCCGATGACATCGATATCATTGGCCATAACAATCGCGCTGTTAGTTTTTCTTTCTCCAGGTTGGATGTGGATGCGAAGCAAATGCATCTGGTAGTGAACGAGGAGTACGACATACTTCAGTCATCAAACAAACAGTCGCTACTTGACTCAAACCTCACTGTTGATGGTCATAAGTTTCGAAGCCCAAGATAATTTCGTCTATTTTGGAACCAGCATTAACACCAAAAACAAATTCAGCCTCGAAATCCAACGCAGAATAACTCTTACCAACAGGTACTACTTCGGACTGAAGAGGCAATTGAAAAGTAAAGTCTCTCTCGGCGAACAAAGATAGTAAGTAACTCATCATCCCCTGCTATATGGTGCAGAGGCATAGACGATAACAACATCTGAGGAGTCGGCTTAACGAGTTTTCGAGAAAAAAGTTCTTCGGAAGATTTATGGTAAAAGGTATATTACGCCATTGATATAGTTCAGCGAATTAAGATACAGTGGCTACGTTAGTCAGGTCGTCCGAATGGATGAAAACTTCCTAGCTATGAAAGTATTCGATGCAGTAAACTCCGTTGAAAAGACCAGGTGGAATAGGACCTGGCTACCTGACCATATCGACTATATGTAAATGTTATGTCCATAATAACATGTTAGAAGTCAGAAACTATATATTTCCTTTCTATCTCAAAATTTGGTCTTCGATAACTTCGATCTAGTAACATTTTGTAAAACTAGTTTACGGTCTTAAAGTTAATAATTGTTGACAACGATCGCGAGGTAAATTATTTTCGTATGAAATATATATATTTTTTAATGAAAAAAATACCGACCGACAATTCGGCTCAGCAGGTCTTTGCATTTCCAAATCTTGTTCGGAAATAAGCTCTTGGAAGTTTCTGTTTACTTTAGTTCCAAGAAGACACAGTAAAAGTATTTTATTCATTGAGTTAGGCCACATGAAGTGTTTTAGAGCATATTTGTCTAAAAGTAATTGCATTGAAAGCATGCCTCAGTCGGTAAGTTAAGTTGATCTGAATGCTCTACTTTCACGAATTTCTTATTTTATCTAAAGCGTCTGTAGGTGTCTGTGATTTTATCTGGCTTGAGATTAATTATAGCTGGACGTGTTCGATTTCGATTTTGTAGTTTATTTCAGCTTATGTCTACTATTATGCACTTCGGGTAAGTGGTAATTTTTCTAAATGATTTATGATTCCTTATTTCGGTTATAAATAAGAGAGACTACCTTAAGTAGCCTTTAGATAAAAGAAAGTACAAATAACAAACCACACCAATAACATTTCGAGACTAAACCACCAAAAAAATTATGAACAAAAAGGCAAACCTTTGAAATTGTTACAGTTAAGCAGGTAAACGAAAGAAAAATGTGTGATGATTCCACGAATGCCAAGAGACCAACTGAGATTCCACCTCATATTTTGTCTGCTCTTTTTGCACTTCTAAGAAAATTACAATTAAATAAAGGCAAAGTGAACAAAATATGCGAAATTAAATGAATATAAATATTGTGAGTAAGCAAATGTTGGATAAACATAGTGAATAATAAACGAAATGCGCAAGGTGGAAAAAATTTTAATGTAATGTAATGGAAAAAATTGCAGGTGGTGAGAAGGAAGAAGACCACTATGTAGGAGAGAAGCTAATTTGATTTAATTATTCAAGTATTTTATGCATAAATATTTTTATGTGTGTTCATGCAAATAGTAATGTTTAGTGTAAAATAAATCAAATAATACGTGAAAGCAAGTTGATAGATATTAAATCGGCGGGGTTTTTGACACAGGATTAGTTGAAAAAATACAATATATAAATATACGGATATACCTACCATACATAATTGTATGTTTGTTTATGTATGTGACATATTAACTAAACTAATGTTTATTTATACCATGAATTGCCAAAATCGGAAAACTTTTATTGAGAAAACACTGATTTTGCATCTTTTATATAGAAGATAGTTGAAAACCTAACGGCGACCAATATGTTTTACAGGCTTCTATTGTAGTTATAAGTAAAGGTGGCAAATAGGCTTATGTTTCAACTGATCAGTTCATTAACCTTTTACTGAATAACCAAGCTGATTGAATAGATGTAGAGCCACAATAAGGCCTCAACAAGTAAAGTTAGTGGTCATTTATGTAAAAAACGACGATTCAATAAGGCCATAAGGAACTACTTAATACCATTCAGCTCCTTCAAAGTCTAACTAAAGCAATGGACGCTAGAACTATGTACTTCTCAAACTGTGGAACTTCAGAAATAGAGGAGTTACCAAAAAATACTTTAGGATAATATAATGGTGGTGAGACTGTAAAAGTCTGAATGTGGTAATTGCAATGGTAGAAGTCATCACAGGAAGGCTGAAAGCACGAAATAAGCTATGACAGCAAATGCGCTGAGGATGAAAATATTAGATTATTACCTTTGCCATTGCCCAGACTTCAGTTGAATGATAGGAAATATATTTTCTTTACCAGCGTAGATATCGCTTATGGCGTTGTTCTCATCCGAGGCTGTTTTGATCTTTTCCTTTTTTACGTGGTGGGTCCCAAATTCAGCGCACAACGGAGAATGACTCTCTTTCTCATTTTAGCTCGCCTTCAAATGGACGTTTTTTGAGCTTGCTTCGCCCCTTATGTAAAAGAATCGTTTCGGGCCACTCCCAAGTGAAAGCCGCTCAGATAACACAACTTAGTTGGCTCCATTCTCCAAGGAATATATTTTACGCCCTTCAGTATCCTCTTTCAACAAGAATGATATTAATCAAAATAGCATAAATATACATATCGGGTGTAATAAACCTAGATATTGCGTAACAGAGACCACCTACTGTCCCGTCTTCATCAATTTCTTCCTTAACTAATCAATGAAATAATAATAAAAGTAAGCAAAATACGATAAATATGAAGATGAAATACTAACACATTCTGTATAATTAAGCTTCTATTGGGCGTACTGCGTTAAAAAATGAAGCCACCGTCAAAAAGCTGATTGGACCTTATCAGAGATTGGACCTTAGCGTGGAAAAGACCCGTCAAAAGCGGATCGACACACACCACCTCCTGCTTTGACGGCACGAAAGGAAGCAGCCTATATGCCGCTATAACTGTATTTGGTATCCCCGCAAAGCTAATACGGCTGTGTATATAAGCAGACGTTGAACAATACCAAAAGCTTCGTCAAGATCGGGAAGGACCTCTTTGAGCTGTTCAATACCAAGCGAGGCTTCCGACAAGGGGGAGTCGCGACTTCGTCAATCTAATGATGGATAAAATAAATAACGGTGCGCCGTTAGTTCTGCCTTCTCCAGGTTTGACAAACCCGACAAACCTGAGTAGAAAATTGAAAATTAAAGTTCACTTTCGACGTGTTAAGACCAAATTATAAAAATGACTCATAATCCCCGACCTGTTATATGGTGCAGAGGCATGGATAATGACAACATCTGTTGAGTCGACGTTACGAGTTTTCAAGAAAAAGGTTCTGGTCTTCGAGCGCTTGTATCGGCGAATACCGCAGTCAATGGAAAGATAAGCGATTTTATAAAAAAAATAAAAATAAAGGTTTTGGTGAAATTTTTTATGTAAAACTTGATTCAATGACTATATAATTATACCCTGAACAGCTTGCCACGACGTTTGTAACACCCAGAAGGAAGCGTCGGAGATCCTATAAAGTATATATATGTATAAATAATCAGTATGTTGAGCTGAGTCGATTTGTCCGCTTTTCTGTCTGTCCGTCTGTATATATACGAACAAGTCCTTCAGTTTTTAAGATATCGTTTTGAAATTTTGCACACGTCATTTTATCTTCAAGAAGCTGCTCATTTGTTGGAACTGCTGATATCGGACCACTATAACATATAGCTGCCATACAAGCTGAATGATGGGAATCAAATACTTGTATGAAAAACTTTCACATTTGACAATGTATCTTCACAAAAGTTGGCACAGGTTATTTTCTAAGATAAAAATGTAATTTACGAAGAAATTGTTCAGATCGGCTTACTAAAGCATATAGCTGCCATACAAACTGAACGATCGGAATCTAGTGCTGGTATGGAAAACTTTTGCATTTGACTAGATATATTCACGAAATTTGGCATAGATTATTTTCTAAGGCAACAATGTTATCTCCGAAGAAATTGTTCAGATCGGTTAACTATAGCATATAGCTGCCATACAAACTGAATGATCGGAATCAAATGCTTGCATGGGAAACTTCGTCATTTGGCGATATATCTTCACGAAATTTGGTATGAGCTATTGTTTATAGAATTAATGTTATATCAAAAGAAATTGTTATATATATAATTGTTATAGCATATACCTGCCATACAAACCGAACGATCGGACTTAAGCGCTTGCATGGAAAAGTTTCGCATTTGACGTGGTATCTACACGAAATTTGACATGGATTACTGTTTAAGGTAATAAAATAATCTCCGAAAAAATTCTTCAGATCGGATTAAACTGAACACATAGTTACCAAAAAAAATGCACCTGTGAAGGGTATATTAGCTTCGGTGCAGCCGTCTTGTTTTGTATATAACTACATAAAGGCAAATTATATATACATTTAACTTCATTAATTAATATATCCGATTAGTCTGGTAGTATATTTACTGAAGGAGACACCATTAAGATATACATATAATATAATATTTTACTAAATGAAATGTTTACCGGCATTATAAATATATATAATTATATTTCAACATTTGGCTAGTGGCAGTAGCCAGCAAATTAGAGAAAACGACAGCAGACAAGCAGCTGAAGACGGTATATCAGCTAAGCAAACCAGCTTTTGACAAATAATATCATTCACTAAACATAAGCACTTAGCCAAATGCAGGTACAACATTTACAAACCTATAAATTTCACTGCTCTAGAAGTCAAGTACAGTTAGCAGCAGGAATGAAAAGGAGCGCGCACACACATTATTTTGACAGCGGCAGGATGTCAGCTGTCAGTCGTGGCACACCTCAGTGCTCAGCGCACATCACAACGCTATGCACACGTCGGCGCTGTAGGAGCTGCAGCTACTTCAATTACTTCACCTTTTCTAAATATATTTATGCGCTTCTTCATCATCATCATCATCGTCAGCAACAACAACAACAATAGTGGCAACAACAAGAAAAAATTCCACATTACCTACAACATCAAGCAGCAGCAAAATGAACATCAAATGTACATTAGTGTGCGCGCATTTGATTTGTGCGGGGAATTAGTGTGGAGGCTGTGTGCGGAGGCGAAGTATGTACGTAATATGCGTATACACTTCCTTGAGCGCCGAAATCACACGCCGCTACATATACATACACAGTTGACATTTCTCCACAGTATTGTAGGTAATTTGTTTTTGTTGCTTTTATTTCATTTTTCTGTTGGCAGATTTGCTTTTTTATTAAAATTCTTTTAACTTCCTGCTACGTTGGCTTAAAACTGCTGCTGTTTGCGCTTAAAATGTAAATATTGAAAGCAATGTAAAGAAATGACAGGTAATTAGATTGTCAAGTATGCATAGATATGTATGTGTATGTACATTTGCGTTTATGTACTGTCTAAACCGACGAGTAGCTACTTGAAGCTACTTGAGATGAGAAAGACGGCTGAGCATTAACCTTGAAGGAAGATATATTATTTAATGTTAATGAAAACAGCATGCAGGAGACTACTATTTCAACAGCAAAAGGAATAATGCAATGCATAAGCGCTTGCAAGGTTTGAACCAAGTATGCAAAATAATAAATTAAAGATTTTATTTTGTAAATTCGAAAATATGATTTGGTTCACTTTGTGCATTATTAGCGTTTAATGATGCTCATATTAATCAAAATTATTATTATTAATTTAGCGTCTAATGATGCTCACAGTTAAATGGAGTATCGAAATATGCTTGGTTTTCTTTATACCTACCAGCTGATCAAATTTGACCCGGACTAAAAAAAATACTACAATTTCAAGTATTTATTTTTTTTTATCACCTAAAATATGCTCTGAACCAATTTTTTGTTGGACAGTGAAAAACACAATCATATTCTCGTCTCCAGAAACGATACATTAGATGAATGAAGGGTTCTCAGCTACGTTGCAAAGCATCTCTGTAGCAAACCTCTGCTCTTCGCCATTTTTGCAAATGATTCAGGTATTGTGGTACGAGTCTAGCGTTAATACGCATACCCACAATGTGTTGTGTAGATTTATAAGAAATACTGAGATTCTCTGCCGTCTCTCCGATGCCAACATGACAACTTTCAAGCAAAGTTTTTTTTTAACATTTTCGATATTATTGTCCTTAACAGAAGTGGATGGATGACTCGCATGAGGCAAGTTTTCGATTAATACAATACCTTCAATTAATGCTTTGTGTCACTCAAATACTTATATTCGTTAAAAAGTAGACTCCATGAAACACTGCTGCAACATTATTAAGAACTATATAGTCCCGATTTCGTTGGAATCACAAAATTTCGAGTAAACTCAGTGATCAGTTCTTTTAATGACACAAAACGCCTATGAAACTTTTCGCATCGTAAACAAACAGCTGCCAAGCACACATTAATTGACACACAGAGACCAAACTTAACGCCAATATACAAAAGGTTGTACCAATCTAGGAAAATAAATCAAATACCGCCTTAAGTTGACCAGTCTGGGTCAAATTTTATTTGATGGTATACAAGGTGCGTTCGAAAGTAAACAGAACTTAAAAAAAAAACAGAACAAATTGTTTTTTTCGGCAAAATCAATTTATTTTATTCAAAATAGTCTCCTTCTGCTTCAATACAGCTTTTTGCACGGTCCAAAAGCATGTCGAACGAGTGTTTTAGCTCGTTGGCCGGTATGGCCACCAGTATGCCGGTGCAAGCCTTTTGAATGGCCTCTACGCCTGCTTAATGCTTTCCTTTCATAAGCAAATGCATTTTTCCGAAAAGGAAGAAGTCGCACGGTGCCATATCAGGTGAATACGCGGAGTGGTTAATGGTTAAAATCTGATTTTTGGTCAAATAATCGTCCACAATGCGTCGATCGGATTCGTGCAACAAACCCCAATTTTATTCAGGCCAAATACGGCGCATCAAACGCTTCAAAACTCCAAGGTAGAACACCACATTAACGGCTTGGCTGTGTGGAACAAACCGTAGACAATTCACCTTTCATAAGCATCTTTACAAATTTTTTTGTTTCGGCTCAAAATGCGATAAATCGACCTCTTTATGTTTCGAATGGAGATGTTTGGTCGTCCATTTCGGAACAAACCGTGCACACACCTTTCAATAAATGATTTCAAAATGCGATAAATTTTTGGAGATGAATTCCACTTCCATGAATTTCAATAGTGATTTCGTTTTTTGCTGAACACGATGGAATTTCCGGTGATCACGGATTTTGATTGACTCACATTTTGTTCGTCATTTATGTCCTCACGACCGCTTTGAAAAAGTTGAAACCACTAGTGCACTCTGCTACGGGATAGGCAATCATCGCCATAAACTTGTTTCATCAATTGAAACGTTTCGGTAAAAGTTTTTCCAATTCTAAAACAAAATTTAATGTTGGCTCTTTGTTCGAAGCTCATTTTCGCACCGATAACACAAACATACTGACATTTCTAATCTATGAAATGTCATGAAATTTTCACTGGGCAATCGATAAAGATAGCAGATTCTAACGCACCAGCCGGCATATAGATGGCGCCACCAGGGGGCGCTAGATTACTTTGGAACACATCTTTTAGAGTTATATCTGCACGAATCAGCATTTTCTAAAAATTTTTAAATTATTTATTATAATTATAGATTTTTTCACCATTCCAATTTCAAAAATTTTCTTCAATAAATCGATGTAATACACTTTACCATTCATGGAAATATGCTTTTGAAAATGCCCAGTCACATAATTAGTAGCTTGGTATAAACCAATATGCATGCCACTAAATATTACTCATACGCCAGGGTGTTTGGCTTAAGGCAAATGAATATGGAAGATTTTGGATAGTTCAATTTCAGATGACAATTTTATGACCTCAAGCGCTAATTTCTATATCATGTGAATTGATTTTAGTTTTTAAATAATTTGTATATTAATTTTATAATAAATATCACTCACTTCTGAAGAGTAGCACGCTAAACCTTAATATTAAGCAGAGTTGGCTGTCTTTAATGCAGACGCTACAAATGGAACAAATATATAAAAACATATTAAATAAATTGTTTATTCACCCTAGTGTTTATATGTATATATATATTGAAGTACAAGCCTCTAAGTTATGTAAGTATTTTTAACACCTTGAGAGTTTTTATTCAACATTCGCACTCTAAACTGAGTTCTTATATTTAAGTCCATCTTTCGCCTCTCTTTTATTGCTTTCATGTAGCCTGAAGTTGCTGGAAATACATAAGTGTTGCTTAATGAAGTTTTTTGCCACCTGCTTGGCAGATTTTGTATCATGTATACGTACTTAAATATATGTAGTACCGGATTGCAGTTTTGTATTCTGAGCGACTTTTTACACTTCCATTCATAAATATCTGCATACTTATACACACGTGTATATAAATATATATTATGTAATTTCTTCTTTTAGTTTCGAGTGTCCTTGCAACATCAATGTCTACCACATTACTTCCAGTATTAACATTTATGTTGTTGTCACCTTTAACGTTTGCAACCGCGTCAAGTCAAGTGGTCACCGGCAGTCAGTAAGTTACATTTGCGATTATTTATATTGAAATATCTGAAAGGTGAGGCATTACATGGAGGTAGTGTAAACATACTTTACTTTTTCTAATTTGTCTACTTTTTCAAGTCTCGTTTACCTATTTTTCTAATATCTATATATAAATATTTGCACCGGTCTTTAGAAACTTTCAAAGCAAACACTTTTACAAAAGTTGTTGTAGCATTATGGAGTACCAGTAGGTACTTCACATGGCAGTAGTGGTTACAGAATTCCCCAGAATGTTTAAATGTTGCTTAAGAACTAAAGAGAATTATTTTTGAGTAGCGAAGCAAACGTGGAAAGAAAGTACTTAATGTTTTGTAATGAAAAATCCATAATTTAAGAACATAAGTTTCAAGAACTGCGATTTACATTTTAATTTTACTCGTATAAAGAAAAATGCTTTCTTAAAGAATTTAAAGCGCGAAAGAGAAGGAGAAAAGAATAAGAAAGTTAATTTCCTTCTCATATTAAACTTACTTCGTTTGACACTAGTTTTTACATATGTATTTCATTAAATTTAACCAAAAACAAGTAAGGAAGGGCTAAGTTCGGGTGTCACCGAACATTTTATACTCTCGCATGGTAAAGAGATAATCGAGATTTCATAATACGTCATTTACATATTTTTCAAATACCGTATTTTTGTAAAGTTTTATTCTGCTATCATCATTGGTTCCTAATGTATATATTATACAGAGAAGGCATCAGATTTGTTCACCCATATTTCGTACATGTTATCAGGGTGTTAAGAAAATATTATATACCGAATTTCAATGAAATCGGTCTAGTAGTTCCTGAGATATGGTTCTTGGTCCATAAGTGGGCGAGGCCACGCCCATTTTCAATTTTTAAAAAAGCCTGGGTGCAGCTTCCTTCTGCAATTTCTTCCGTAAAATTTAGTGTTTCTGACGTTTTTTGTTAGTCGGTTAACGCACTTTTAGTGATTTTCAACATAACCTTTGTATGGGAGGTGGGCGTGTTTATTATCCGATTTCTTCCATTTTTGAACTGTATATGGAAATACCTGAAGAAAACGACTCTGTAGACTTTGGTTGACATAGCTATAGTAGTTTCCGAGATATGTACAAAAAACTTAGTAGGGTGCGGGGCCACGCCCACTTTTCCAAAACAATTGCGTCCAAATATGCCCCTCTTTAATGCGATCCTTTGTGCCAAAATTTCACTTTAATATCTTTATTTATGGCTTAGTTATGACACTTTATAGGTTTTCGGTTTCCGCCATTTTGTGGGCGTGGCGGTTGGCCGATTTTGCCCATCTTCGAACTTAACCTTCTTATGGAGTTAAGGAATACGTGTACCAAGTTTCATCATGATATCTCAATTTTTACTCAAGTTACAGCTTGCACGGACGGACGGACAGACAACATCCGGATTTCGACTCTACTCGTCATGAACTTCATCGGTATATATAACCCTATATCTGACTTTTTAGTTTTAGGACTTACAAACAACCGTTATGTGAACTTAATACTCTCGTTAGCAACATTGTTGCATTAGAGTATAAAAATATTGTCATGCATATTATTACAAAAGTATTTGTTTCATGGAGTCTCATTAGAGAAACGTAGACCACAAGATTGTGTGATTAAGACAATTCAGTGTACATCTGATGAAAGGCTGAAAAGTTAGTAGCATTTATTGAAGATGTCGCCTCTAGAACTGAATATATAGATACCGTTAGTTAACCGCAACCTTTAAAAGATAAGTTGTAATCAAAATAGTTTTGAGTGACACAAATCAGCCATGAAATCCGCAGAATCACTCTTGCCAACGAGCGCTACTTTGTACTGAGTAGGCAATTGGAACGTTAAGTCTTCTCTCGACGAACAAAGACCAAACTCTATAAGTCCCTCATCATTTCCGTCCTGCTATTAGTTTGAGAGAAAGATTTTATGAAAAATTTATGGTCCTTTGCGCATTGGCAACGGCGAATACCGCAGTAGAAGGATCGATGAGCTGTACGAGATATACGACGACATTGACATAATTCAGAGAATCAAGAGACAGTAGCTGCGCTTGCTAGGTAATGTCGTCAGATTAGAAGAAAACACTCCAGCTTTGAAGGTTTTCGATTCAGTACCCGCCGGTGATAGCAGAGGAAGAGGAAATCCTCCATTCCGTTGGAGAGGACCTAAGTCAATGGATTCAAAGGATGTCCAAAAGAGACGGTTATGGAAGAAAACAACTCCAAAGCGCTTTTGTATGACTTCAAAATTAAATTGATAGAGCTTACAGACACTGTTAAGATATCAAATGGATTTGGTGGTAATTTTACTCATGAATATTAAGATAAAGCAAAGTCCTGTGCGGAGCTAGTTGCATGCAGTCACTAAACCCCGGCTTAATGAAACAGAATAGCATTTAAGATTTTGTCCGATACAGAGACCTGCTTGAGAGGCTCAATATGTCTGTGTATATATAGATATTTTTTTGATAATTTGATGAATTTGATTTGGATCTTTATATGTTAATTAGTGTGTGTTGGCAGTTATTAGTTTATGACGCAAAAGGTTTGTCTGGTGATTTTTACCACGAAAAAAATTGAACAAAATTTTACTTGAAATTTTGTGTGTTTCAGTGAAGTCACAACTACGAAATCCATTTCTGGAAACGCTAAAAATGCTGCAGAAATATTCTGGAATGTCTGCTTTATCATCAGGGCAAGTTTTCAACAATCTAGCAAATGTTGCTTCAAAACTTTGCAGAAACCAAAAACAATTGAAATTCGCTGAAGACCATCCTAGCAGAGGCAATAAAAAGTGCATGGAAATCAAGAATAACCTATTTTGAAGGCGATAAAAAATATTTGTATTGGGTTAGGTTAGTCCGGTAGGCCATTGTACCACGCATAGACTAGTTTTGGTAATTTCCTATACCAGTTCAGTTACTAGGTCCATGAGTAGTAGTCCTCCTTGACGTGAACGTTCAACAGACTCTGTGGACTCACTATCGATATCTTTTCCAGTGTATCATACCGTGGAGACCCCAGATGCTTACAGCATAGTTTTGCCAATGTGGAACAAGTGCACAAGAGATGCCCCGTTATTTTCCTGGTGCCTTGCTTTAGACATTTCGTGGAGTCTTCTCGATCTGTCAGCCGCGTTCTGCGGGCGTGTGTTGCCACCAGACAATGACCAATTAGTATTCCGATCATGTGGCAGCATTAGTATCAGTCCAAGAGCCGCCGTTGGAGTTGTTGTGCACAGCGCAGCGAGTTTCTGGACCCTTTCGATTGTGGATTTCCGTACGCCTGTCCACCATATTGGTCTTAATCAGAACATACTGCCACAACATCATTAATCACTCTGCGCAAAGCCTTGCCACAGCGGTAATCGAGCCACGCAATATCTGTCTACTTGGGTGGTCCACCAGTGGCAGCAGTTACGTAGGGCAGAATTGGTTTTACAATAGCCGTGTGCATTAGTGCATGAGAAAGACAGAGAGCCCCAGGTTGTGTCGAGTATCCGCCTACATGCATATAAAGTTCAACTTTGCCCAAGACTACCCCAAGATACTTCGTACGGTCCATGTGAGAGAGTTGTAGAAGCGGATATAGCAATCCACTTTCAGTCCTTCCTTGTAGAGGTCAAAAGGCTTCTGATCCAGAGTTGTATAGCTCTATTGACTGGATACTATTCGGAATAGATTCCGTAGAGGCGTTGTTGAACGCTCCAGAAATGTCTAGGAATCCTCCAAGAGCGTATTTCTTATATTCAAGAGACCTTTCGATATTAAATACCAGTGTATGTATTGCAGTATCTACTGATTTGCTTTTGTTTTATGCGTGCTGCGCCTTGGAATATTAAAAAAAATACTGTTTTTCATAATTTTTTTTTATTTTTATTTTTAATGAACCAATTTTTTTTTCATTCTTAGAATTTAACAAAAATTTGAAAATTAGAAATTTTCAACTCTTGTTGGTTCATAGGTGATATTCAAAGAATATTAATTCTGAATGTCAAATAAATGTACTAACCAGAACAGATTGTAACGTCGTGAAGACTACTTCGAAAAAGGAAATGTCATGAAAAAAAAGGAAAAGGAAATGTCATGATTTAAAAAATTCTGTTAACACTACACCGGTTGAGTTTCCTTGATACTAAAACGTCTACTACTTTGAAAATAAAAAATAATAAAATCGTTATAGGACCATATATTTTAAATAGTTATCGAAATATGAAAACACTTTTCGGTTTATTAAATTTATTGACTAGACACACTTAAAAACACGAAAAAGGAGTTGATGCCAACAAAAGTTGCATCATTAATTACAACTTTTTTAGCAAACATAAAAAGCTGCTAAATTTTTCACAAAAAAAATTATTTATTATTAAAATATTATGCGTAATACACTACGGCATAGCAATAAATTTCAACAAAATTAACATATAAAATATATACAAATTAATTAGCATACTTTTAGGCGCATGAAATCACTGCCGCTGTCGGCTTTAAACCACCGCACGACAAACAAATTAAGCTAGTTTTCGCAACAAAGTATGTTCATCTGAACACCGTAAACACATGCAACAATTTCGCTGCGTTTTTACATATTTATAATAACGGTAAATAATGGCAAAAACATAAATCACTGCACGCTACTAAGTTTTTGTTGCATGCACGCTGCAATTAATGCTGAAATTTTATTAAGAGCAACATGTGAGGCTGAGCTGAAAATTGGCGACAAAATAATCGCCACAATTGATATGATAAGCTCAATGCAATTAACGCTATTGCGGCGAAAATTGGGATAGAGATTTGTGAAAGTACTAAGTGCTTTTAGCGATTCAAGATTAATTATATATACATATATGTATATATAATGTTTTTGATTTTGTTGTACGCTATTTATAAAGTATATATTTTTAACACAAGTTTGTATTCTCTGTATTAACTAATACTGAGTTAGGAATATTATCCCAGTGGGTTATATTGCGGTATTTGTTGCACAATCTGCTGTTCCAACAAACTCAGCAGGGACATGCATATGTTTTGTCTTCCGGCTGACTGATGTATTATTCGAAAATTATTCAAAATTTATGAATGGTAGGAAATTGCACTTAAATAAAAGTTGAGTAGACTGAGGGTATTGCATTTCTATACTCAAGCAGCATGTTGCATAGAATATAATGGTTTTCTTCTATATTCTTATATAGCGTCAAAGACTGTAACAGATAGGCTTCACGATGCCTATCTCCTATTGGCCAAAGCAAGCCATTTTTGAATTTTGGGTGCTCGTTTCCTTCAGATTATCCCATTATTTGCTTTACAGATGCGAATTAAGAGTTCGGCCGTAAGGAAGCACCTCATAGTAGTAGCAAAGCCGTCCTGACAATCAATCATGTATGTCTAAAATAGTAAAAAAAAATATAGTCGCGATGCATGAGCGTCTACTACCACGACCGTTTATGCTTCACATGGTCTTATGTAGCCCATTTTGCCCTTGCAGAAAATATGGTCCAAAATATTTTATTAACTTCAACTCATGTGGCACCCACACGCCTACCTTCGGTTTACATCCATATTTATTTAAATGGTTCTAAACAGCTTTTGTGTAATGTTCATGGTAGATTAAGGGTAAACGAAACAGTGCTTACATGAAAGTTGAACCCGATAATTTCCATTATTTCATCGATATTTACAACAATTGGCTCTCCAGAGCCTGGAGCATCTTACCTGCATGAGAGGAGACTTTATTCTTCCGTTATCTGCACATACAAAATGTCAATGTCAATGAAGTAAGTCTTAATTAATTAATTTCTGTATGTCTCCAGAAGATATAAGACATTTTAGATCCATTATGGATTCTAATCAGGAAATAAGTAAGCTACAGCTAAGTTCGGGTGTAACCGAACATTTCATACTCTTGCAACTTGCAAGGATTAAAGGCGGGTAAGTAACTTCAGGTACATAAGGCTGCTAGTTATATGAAATATCGGGCAAGTTTTTAACCGATTTTATCATTTTTAGGCACAAATAAGTATCGTTATTAGGAGAATACGCTCTCCAATTTAGTTAAAATAACTCACATCTTTACCGATATTTGCGGTATAAAGAAAATTGGAAGTTTGAAAATCTTTTTATTAGATATATGGGTGCTAAAAACAATTACAGATCCGATTCAACCCATTTTTGACATACTGGCATACTCTTATTAGAAAAAGATTTTTTCCGAATTAATAACAGGTGCCGCAAAAATAACATTCCGTTGTTTTTTGGCAGTAATTTTTTTTTAAATTAAAAACTTTGATTCTGCTTGTGGATTATTTTTATTTGGTCTTTTAAATTTTTTTAAATCAGGTCGAGAATGTGATATCAAGTAAATGGCCGCCGCCACAGTTGATGTTCATTTGAGCCTTTTTTATGGCATTTTTCATCACTTTGGTCAGAACTTCCGACGATAGGTCCTCACATTCTTGACGGATATTGTCTTTAAGAGCTGCAAGAGTCTGAGGCTTGTTGACATAAACCCGCGACTTCAAAAAGTCCCACAAAAAGAAGTCTGGAGCGGTCAAATCAGGCGATCTTGCTGGCCAGTGCAAATTGCCAAATCGGGAGATTAGGCGCCGGGAAATGCATCCTACAGCATATCGGTTGTGGCACGTGCAGTGTGTGTCGTTGCACCGTCCTGTTGGAACCACATGTTTTACAATCCCAATTCATCAAGTTGCGGCAAAAGAACTCGTTGATCATTGCTTGTAGCGCTCATCACTCACATTAAGTGTTTGACCCGCAAGTCTTCGAAGAAAAAAGGTCCGATGACTCCTCCAGCGAAAACAGCACACCATATAGTGACTTTGAGCGGATATAATGGCTCTTCGTGGGTTACACGCGGATTTTCTGTGCCCAAGAAGTGTAAATTTTGCTTATTTCCATACCCGCTAAGATGGTGAGGGTGAGGCCCAACTCATGATTATTTTTGATGAAAAATGATTAAGGATGGCTTGAGCGTATGTTAGACGCGATTGGCGGTCGGCAGCTAACAGCTGATGCACCGTCTGGACTTTGTACGGAAAAATCTTCAAATCTTTTAAAATTCGCTGGAAACACCGTCGACTGATACCCATTTGCGTGGCACGTCGTCTGGTCGATGTCGACGGTGCTTCCATGACATCTTCGGCAACAGCAGCAATATTCTCTGCAGAACGGCTACTCCGGGGTCTGCCACGCCTGGCAGCATCTCGTGTTGTGCCAGTCTCTTCGAGGAGAGCGGCTAAACGTCGCACTGTTTCACCAGTAGGCGTCGGACGGCCAGGAAATCGACGAAATTCACGTTGTGTCAAAGTCACCGACCGGTTATTGGTCAAATAAATAGTCACCAAAACCCGCGTTCTGGAGCTGTGTAGCGTACCATTGTTTATTTATGTGTGTTTCGCATGTGTTTACTACACAAATGTCAAAACAGAACTGAAATTAGAGGTCAATTGCAAAATGTATAGCATCTTCTGATAGGAGGATTTCGTTTGCGTCTTTAAAACAAGGTGCCTTCCAAAGTTAACAGGACTTTTTGAATCTAGCGCCCCCTGATATCATCATTAAGATTCATGGAAATGGAATTGAACATCTCCAAAACATCGATTTATCGCATTTTGACCGAACATCTGGGCTTACGAAAGGTGTGTGCACGGTTTGTTCTGCACAAATTGACTGACGACCAAAAATTGCTCAGAATCCAACATTTGAGTGACGCTTGTGACCGATTATTTGGAGGACATTCAAAAGGCTTGCTAAAACACTCGTTCGACATGCTTTTGGACCATGCAAAAAGCTATATTGAAGCAGAAGGAGACTATTTTGAATAAAATAAATTGATTGGCAAATAAATATTTTCGATAAAAGTTCGCATTTGGAATTTCGGTATTCATATTCTTCACTTTCCGGCATAGAAATCACGCACCAATTAATATATCGGGATAAGCCTTTGCGCAAACTTTAACTTTTTACCGAAAAGATCGCTCAATGTTTCAAGTATATTATTGGAATTAGGAGAGAATCTTTACTGGTAAATTATATTTGTGTGTCTAACATGGGTTGAATCGGTTTTTATTTCCCTTAGCTCATATATACCCAAATGAAAATTTTCGAACTTCCGGCTGACTTCCTACCGCATATATCGGCCAATATGTGAGTTATCTTAATTAAATTGTGTGTGTGTATTTTTTCCCTAACAGTGGATATCTCAGTGTCTTAAATGGCTAAAATAGATGAGGGGTTAGGATTTTCAAATATATGGTTGACTTTACTTCTTATTGATTATTAATGGAATATGAGATACTTTAATGAAACATGGTTTATGAGTTTGGCGTATAAATAAGTCAACAGCCATCAGATTGGAGGAAAAAAACCAAAAAAAAAAAACACATCAAAGCTGCTTTAAAATAAAAAAAAAAACAATACGGTCAATAAGTAGTTCCATTTGGCCGTAATGAGGTGTTTGTGTTAGAACATCCGTCGAAAACGGACGGAATTATGGAAGAACAATTCACGGATTTTACATGATGACAATGTACCATCGCATAGATCTACGGTTTGATCGAATTTAAAGCTAAAAACGAAATGAATATCATCGATCGTATGCACCAGATTTGGGTAAAATAAGTTTTTAACAAAGTAGATATTTTGTTTCCTGATATTGATAAGGGTCTCAACTTACCCTAACTATTAATATATATCTATATATATTTAATCATTTAAAATATCTACTATTGGGGTATTGTTTAAGAAAAACTAAACTTCGTGTTTTAAAAAAGTTGCTTAGAAACTGAAATTAGCCGTGTTAACTTGAGTCGACTAAAATAATTTCAATATACCACAAAAAAAAGGCCACAAATTGGCTCTGCTTGCAAAATTTGGCAACACAAAATTTTCTTATAGATAATTCAAAATTACACGATAAAAAATATTAACAAAGAGATAAGAAGACGCTAAATTTTAGACTTCCTGCCAGTTCAACTAATACAATAATGAACTATACTCGTAAAAGTGACGACAAAAGACTAACAAAAGAGCAACACATAAAGCAATGTGCCGGCTACTAAAACCAAAAAAAAACCAATCTTGAATAATATGCAAATATTGAAAAGTGAAAAAAATGTAAACGTGTTTGGAAAATTTTCGCCTAACAAATAGCTTCTAACGCTTACAATGCCATTAAGTGGCTATAACAAAATATTGATAGTAAATATATTATGGGAAGATATTTTGGCGGAAGTAAAGGGGAAAAGTGCGATGGCAAATATAGGGTGTTGTGATGTACATAAGTTCACTAAATTGTCAAAAGGCATTTTGAAATATTGCTCATTGCAATGAACAAGAGCAGGAATGGATAATTCATATGTATGTATACCTGAGCCAGTTGTGAATGATGCTAAATGGCTCATAACAAACAACTTAACGAAGCGATAGCAATGAAAATAATTTTAACTTTCACCTAGCTATATAATTTTCTTCAATTAAAGAAGAGAAAAGTGTTGGAAAAGTTTGGGAGCAAGATATGAGGCGACGATTTAAAAGAGAAAGATACAAATAATATGCAGCTGGCATGTTGAGAATATCATTGCTAATCCACTATATAGCACACTCCAACATAATAAGAACCGTGAGTCAATTTCAGGTTAGTCTGATTTCAGCGAACTTACAGTTGAAGAGTTCGGAGTTTTTAAAGAGTGATCAAAACGTGGAAACGGTGTAGACCAGTTATTCTGTGAAAACAGCTTTATCGATAACGATGAAAGGTCCATGAAATCGACTTTTGAAAATACCCAATTAGTCCCATCCCTCGTCAACACTATAGAATTAGAATCTAATTTTCGTTTATTTTAAAGCATCGAAAATTTTAACTAAAGTAAATCCAATCTTACAATTTAATCTAAAAAAAGAAAAACGTTGACTTTGGTTGCATTGAAGCTGTAATATCCTTCATACATGCAAAAGTTTCCTTACAATAACTTTGATCGATTATCTTGTATGGCAACTATAGGTTACAGTGAATCGATCCGAATAATTTCTTTGGATATTGCCTGGTTGCCTCGAACAATAACTCATGTCGAAATTTGTGAAGATGTCTCGTCAAATGAAAAAGTTTTCCATACAAGCACTTTATTTCAAAAGTTCAGTTTTTTTATGAGCTATATTCTATGTAGTTCGATATTGGCCGTTCCGAGAAATGAGCAATTTCCAGGAGAAAAATAAATGTGTACAAAATTTCAGATCGATATCTCAAAAGCTGAGGGATAAGTTCGTATACATACAAACTTATGTTATAGACCGGCAGATGGATTCACAGATAGACATGGCTAAATTGACTTAGGTCGTCACGCTGATCATTTATACATTGCCACAAAGTTTCTGAGTTTTCAGAGAACAAGAGGTTTCAAGGACAGATTTGCTTACAGAACTGATCGTTTTCATCGATCGCACTATCAGATAGCATCGAGCTTTGGCCGGCACAACCGAAAGAGCTGATCGAAGCTTCTTGCTCTAAAAGTCATCAATATTTACTTTATCGTCTTCAAAATAATCCCACCAGATTTAATATATTTATGCCAACGAACTTTCCAGTCTTCGAAATACTTTTTATAAGCACTTTTTGGGATGGCCTTCAGCTCCTTCAGCAAATTTTGTTTTATCTCTTCGATCGACTGAAAACGGGTTTCACGGAGCGGCAATTTCAGTTTATGGAACAAGAAAAATCTTCTTCCTTTTCTTTATTGACGTAGAAACCGCTTACGCGGTTATAGCCGAGTTAACAACAGCACGCCAGTCGTTTCTTATTTTCGTGTTTGTTCGAGATTCCAAGCGAAGCCAGATCTTTCTCCACGTGGTTTTTCCAACAGAGTAGAGGTCTTCTTTTCCCTCGAATACTTTCAGAGCTGGAGTGTTTTCGTCCGTTCGGACAACATGACCTAGCCAACGTAGCCGCTGAACTATGTCAATGTCGTCATATATCTCATACAGCTAATCGTTCCGTCGACTGCGATACTCGCCGTTGCAGAACCTTTCTCTCGAAAACTCGTTACGTCGACTCATCAGATGTTGTCCTCGTCCATGCCTCTGCACCATATAGCAGGACGGAAATAATGAGAGACTTATAAAGTTTGGTCTTTGTTCGTCGAGAAAGACTTTACTTCTCAAAAGTTCGAAGTAGCACCTGTTGGCAAGAGATATTCTGCGTTGTATTTCGAGACTGACATATGTCGATTCGACGCTATGACTGTCAACAGTGGCGTGTAGGTCAAGTAGCGAGTACGACGACTGTTTGTTTGATGACAGGAGATTTTCTAGGTGCATGCCCTCAAATTATAGTCCTATTTCGTTTGCCATGGTCGTCATAAAAAGGGGGCTCTCTCATCCGAGGTTGATTTTGACTGTTCATTGGGGGTGTTGTTTACATTGCGGGTCCCAACCAGCGTACAAACCTGTGTATTTTTGCTCGCCATCGAACGGATTTCTTAGGCTACCTAGAGGATACTTGGTCAAAGACCGAAAGTAGTGAGCTGCTTGAGCCATGTGTAAAAGAATCGTTTCTGGCCACTCCCAAATGAATGGCGATTAGAGAACTTGTTTGCATGAACTCTAAATGATAAACTCTTTCCTCCATCACATCTGCCGTTATAAATCGGATGCATACAATGCCGTTGAACGAGGCATTTATTGCGTTTTTGCAGAATCGGCCACAACTTTAAATCATCAAGCATGTCCAAAATGATGAATTATTTTTCCATAATTTACATTACACTTTCTGCCCTCGAAAATATTTCATCAAACCACAAATTATCAGAACGAGTCGAGCAGGCACGCGTTTCATACCCAAGAATATGAACCAGAATCATTCGAATGGACTCGCGAGAGATGTCGAGCTCTCTTTTATCTCACTAACTTTTCCTGATGATTTTCAAGTACCATATTTTCACTCTTCTAATATTTCCATCAGCTGAAGAGGTCGATGGTTCACAACGAGACATGTGTTCAACGATATCTTGATCGTCTTTGAAGGCTGTGTACTACTTTTAGGATAACGTTTCTGATAAAGCTGAAGCACCGCAAGCCTTTTCCAGCATTAGCAACGATTCTGCACACGATTTGGTTAAAAATATAAAATTTGGGACAAATTCTTTGTTTGATATTTTTATCCATTGCAACGAACTACTGAGTTGTACCCACTTAAGAAGCCGCTGTGAACAAACTAGTTGCCAGATCGCGCTCATATTTGGCACAGTATTTAAAAATAGTCCCACCAACTTAGCATATTTCAGTTTTTTGAAATATCATTGCGCGGGGAAAATAATTACAATACCATAGAGATCTTTTAAAGTAATATGCATTGTGAAAAAAATTTCCTGGTGCCTTTTTGTCCGAATGTATATTACTTTATGAGATCTCTAATGTTTTCTTCTGAGCGTTACAAACTTCGTGGGCCTGTTTAGTGTATAATTAAATTCATTACGCGACTCATTCCTTATGTTACTGAGCACGAACATCTAATTCGAACGAGGAGTTAGCAAGCTCTCTTAGCACTTCAAAAAAGTATAAGATTTTGGAAAATATTACTCAATCAACAAATCACTTTCGGGAATTTAATTATACTACAAATTCTTTGATAGCATATATAATGAAATTATGAAAATATCACAGACTACATTAATCAGTGTCAGACAGAAGGAAAAATTTCTCTCTTAACTAACGAGAATCGCCAGATACCCGTCAGTGAGAAATATGTGCTTAATGGGGGAGCATTATTTATCATGAACTCGGGCGGAAACCATTGATAAAACTATTTACTTATTTTACTATTTTCGGTGATTTTTCAAGTGGAAAAATGATATATCGATAACGGCTCTGCTATATTAGGAAAATAAGCAACTCAATCCTTATAAATTTGTGGAACACTTGTTAGCTTAAGAACATTGAAACCTCTGGCATCCACAAATGAAACGGAAAGTTTAAAATGATCGAACTCCTTTATTAATATATACCTAGATGATTAATTAATAAATCGAAAATACAGAGCTCTAAAGCGATGCTGTTTCATTATCATAACCACCCTATATAGTATGCACATGTAGTGCTGCCGAACAAGCCCTTTGTATCTACGTTCTTTCTAGCCACTACAAATAGCATGCTGTTTAACAATAGAGTGAGAAATTCTACAAGCATACCAAAACTTCCATGCACTTACACATGAGCACTGACTGAACAAAAATCTGCAAGTGCTTTGCATACTTTCAGGAGCATATGCGTGCACACGCTGTTTAAATAAAGCACTATTTGAACGTGTAAAGTAGCTACAGTAAAGGCACACAGAAAAAAAATATAATAAGATATATTAGTAAATATATTTCATATAATAGAAAACCGCAGGCAAAGTGCGACAAATGCAACAACAGCAACAATGCCAATAACTAAACTTCAGCTATAATAGAAGAGAAATGCCATAAAAGTGGCTAAGAGGCTAAAATGTGCACAATAAAAAGGCTGCAATATAATAGAATAACGGAAAGGTTGCATAAAACGAAAAACGGGAATGTCATACTATTGTGGCATATAATAGAATTAGAAGAAGAAGAGAGTGAGCGAAACAGAATGCTTGTGAGAGGTGAATGTCCTGCAAGGAAAATGTTGATGGAAATTAATGCTTTTACAATAAAGTTTTGTTTTCTTAACTTAAAAATTATACTAAGTCAATAAATAAAATAAATATGTATTAAAATATTACTATTTTATTTTATTTAAACATTTTTATATTTGTTGTTTTTAAGATTTAGCTTAATTAAGCGCTTGCTTTGCCGAGAAAAGCATTTTAATAATTTTCTAAGTGATTTTTAGACCACTCTTTGAAGATTGTTCTTGCATTGATCGCATTTGACCACAAGGTTGCTGTACAATAACTGTATACTCACATTTAAACGCATATTGTTGTTTTACCATCACCACTTGCCAATACAAAGTGCTGCCAATAATGCATTCAAAACTTGTCGGAACACATAAGCATGTACATTGTACAAGCGTTTCTGCGGGACAAATATTTTATTACAGACCCATTCGTGCATACTGCAGAGCACTTAGTACTCTCTGTAATGCTAAAATGGGCAATCAGCACGCACTTATGCATGGTAGTTATTTGACGAAATGATTCAATCCATTGGTAACACTCAGACATAATAATATAAGGAAAGAGTTCTCTCTGAATTATAATTATATTTATCACATATTAACCGATATTTTCGGTAAAAACTCAATTATAAGCCACATGGGTCCACATATTCGGCAACTAAGGGCATGAACACTTCTTTTTCGATTTGGACAATTTATGGTCATAAGAGCGCACACCTCGTGCAAAATTTTATCTTGTCTCAAGATATGTAATTTTAGATAGAATTGGGCGGTACCACGCCTAACGTCTATTTTTGAACAAGCCTCCTTTAAAGCCCTCCTTTTATATCATATCGGGAGTAAAATTTAATGTGTCTGCCGTAGTTAGCAATTAATTTATGTTGTAGCTTTAATAGTTTGGGAGATATGTTCATTAAAGTTATTAGGGTCGGCGCCCACAGTTTTCTCGGATATATTTTGCTTAGATACATTTCTTTTGCTCTAAGGTAAGGTTGTTGTGGTATTCAAACTCAAGGTTGTTTTACTTGCTTAGGATTGTTTGTTGTAGTGATAGTCCAATTCTATTGTTCCAATTCAAGGTTATTTTGATGCATTTTTTTTAATGTTGTTTTGATACATTCTGTTTTTATCATAAGGAATACATTCCTTAAGGGGTCAGTAGTAGGACAATCTTTTCTCAAAATTTTTTTTTTTTGCATTTTCTGTTCCCATAAACCCGTAGATTTAATGTAGAAACCCACTTTACCGGAGTGCACACCTCAAACTTTCTCAAAACACACTTTTTTTAAACCGATGGGCATGATTCGGGTCGAACTACTCAGCCAATTTGCTTACATTTTTTTAAATGTTCACAAAACGCTTGGCTATCATACCTATTTCATAATTCATAATTTTTTATTAATTATTGACAATTTTATGACAAAATTTATGTACAAGAACATGCAGAAAAATTTCATTTCAAGATTCTAGTAGGGACGATTACCATTCACGAACTTTTTAAGAATAAATTGGGTTTTTGTGGATTCAAACATGAGAAATCTTGTCCGCCATTGAAGAAACGCATCTCATTCACCCAGTCATTTCTCCGACAGATGTCATAAAAAAATTCCGAAATAATTTGTTTATACACTCCACGATATACCTCATGATATGTGAAAAAAGTTCTATTATAGAATAAAAATTTCTATAAAAAAAATGACAAAAAAACAGGTCAGATTACCCTACTGACCCCTTAACTCGCGAACGCTCCGAAGTACAGTCACGGAGGAAGAGAATCAGTCCAATTACTTTCCGGACAAACCCTGTATTAATGTAGTGCTTTGTTATGACAAGTCATACATTTACGGATAATGGCGTTTTGTAGGCGTTGCAATGGTCCGATTGCGGTTATCTACGAACTCGTTCTTAATTTTTGCCAGAGACTGCGCAATATCTCAATTTTAACTGAAGTTAATGCTTTCACGGACAAACATTCAATTTTTAACTCTTGTCATCCTATATCTATCTCGATTACGTTTTGTGATACATTCAATAGATAGATGAGCAAAGGAATTATCTGCAATAGCTACATGTGTGCGAAGCTCTCAATCTCCAAATTCTAATAAAAAAAACTGAAAGCTAGATAGTCTCTTCTTTTATAAGAAGTACATACAAGGATATCTATGTGTATAACAGTTTTGTTCTCCTGTTTGTTGTTTGTATCAAATAATAGTAAGTTACAAATTAAGTAACGAAACTGTTGTTTGGCACAACGGATTGTATTGCAAGGGGTAAAATAAAAAAAAAAAAAAAACGGACACGCTATTTGAGTTGCTTACAGTGACTTGAAATATGCATCTCGGCCAAAAAATTAAATTAAATCGAAATTATTTTTTACAACTTTCGAAGTGGATTAACTTAATTCATTTAATTTTGGCGATTAAGCTCCATCAAGGGCCTTGTTTATCGATGGTATGGCAAATTCAATCGTATATCACGCCAAGTGGGATTTCGTGAAGGTTGTCCAATATTAGTTCTTGTCCCGGAAACTATTGATGCTGTGGACAAACTAATATTGCCAGATCGTCATGTGACGTATCGTGAGATAGAAGAAACTATAGGCGTTAGTGGGAATGGCATATATTTAATATTGCATGGACAGTTGGCTGTAAACAAATTTGTTCACGTTAGAGCCAAAACAATTTGTGGATGCTCAAAAAAAGGCTCGTGTGTCGAATGTTCGAGAGAAATATCAAAAAAAAAAAAAAAAATACAATGGTTGTACTTCGAAAAACGTCTATAAAATTGCGAGTGCTGATAAAAGGTATATTTAGGCGAATGCGTTCGAAAGTAAAGAGCAGTCGACTTTATGGATATTTCAAGATGAGTGGAATTCAACAAAAAGTTGTTCGAGCACGAAGCAAATGGTTGCCTGTTTTCTGGGAACAACTGGATATAGCAATCACACCACTAGAACAATACATACATTAAATTTGAAGTGGTACATAACCATTTGCTTGCCACTTGTCTACGCTGGCTAGGGCTCTGAAAGTATTTGACGCAGGGTCCACCAGGCAAAGCAAAGGAAGAGTAAACTCTTCCTGCACTCTTTTAAAAAGATCAGGTGGAGAAGGACTTGGCTACACTTGGATTCTTCAATTGGCGTCAAGCAGCGTAAAGGAAGAAAATATATATGATAAATTCTGTGTTGCTCATACGACATGGTGTACTATATGACGACAGTACAGTTGACTTAACTTTAACTTTAACTAAGTAGAACTTTTAATGAAATGTTTTAATGAAAAAACCTGCCAGATCTTGCTTGCAGATTGTTAAACTTTCTGTAGGTATATTCTATTTTCGTATTTTTACGTTTATCTGTATTGGAGATAACATTTTATAAGTATATCCAAAGGTAAGAAAATGACATGTTTAATACTGTATGAAATAAATTTATTTAGGCACGATTTAAATTACATCTGGTGTAAAGAATTTGTTAACGTTGGTAATAAATATAAAAAATAAGTCAAATTTGAAAAACTTGCAAAAAAAAACAAACTTCAAAAATAAGATACAACTCAACGTATATATATTTTTGAAACTATAAATATATTTATAAAAAAATAATAAAAATTCTGTAAACGCACACAATACGCTTGATTTAATATTGGCAATATGACAGCAATCAGCTTTTTCACGCATGCGTACGCGCAGCTCACACACACATACACACTTATTTACATATACACAGCAACATTAATATTGCACATTGAGCGAGCAATCATAAAGCAAGTACACTTCTACCACGTCGGTAAATTACTTAATATTTATTATTAATGTCATGAATATGAGTAAAGCGCACTTCCGCCACACATACACATGCAATATTAACGCATAAAAGTATGCTTCAATATTCATGTTTGTGCGAAATTCATATGCGCCGGTGGCAAAATTTTAAGCTGTTATGTAATATTAATAAACGCTGCGCATATAAGTAGGCTACTGAGTTTTTAATATACAAACCGCAAATATACACTCACATACATACATTAATGTGTATGTGTATGCACCCACACATACACCTGCTTGCTGCAGTTGACAATTGACGATGATGATGATGTTGTTATGCAATGGCGCCGGTTGACATAGACACAGACACACCTACATACATATGTATATGTTCATGTGCTCACTTTTGACTGGTCGAGTGCTTAAATTTTTGCGGTTCGGATTTAATTTTAACTTTGATATGCAATCGTAAAAAAGTATTAACTTTAAGTGGTCTTTGGCGTGTGCCTGGAAGTTGAAAAAAAATCAAAAAATGGCATATGCGTTGGTGAGTTTTCAATTTCGTATGAAATCAAGATTCTTCCATTGAAATTTTTATGTGGTATACCCTTATGTACATATGAATATATATTATTCCACTTTGATGCCTCCCTGCGGGGAAATTTTTAAGGCATGCCTGTCGTATGAGGCGACTAAAATCCAAATACTATGTCCGACATTCGCATGTCTGGTTTATTGAATGTCGATGGTCAGAGATGTCAGAAAAGTATATATTACTTCAATTCATTGAATGGGTTTGCGATTATATAACCACTAAAATTGAAGGGATAACAAAAAAAATCATTTCTTAAGAATTCCTCGGAATTTTTGAAAACTGACTTAAACATGAACAAGCAGATTCGCTCCAGTCTGCTCATTGTCTTGTTTGGGGAGATTCGTGGTGGCTGTGGTTTAAACCTAAATGCAGGAAGGACTTAGTCCAATGTTAGACTGCGCTTACGGCAAATTCGATGTTTTTCAATTTGGAAACAAAGTGTTGTGTGTGTGGCAGGCACTCATACCTTGGTTTTTTCCAGAGTGTAGTGCGGGTGCAAAAACTTACACTTTGGGGCGCTGATCAACGCAATGTTTTGATCTGTGTGTTTCTAGTAATAGAAAACACCGAAACCCACGTTAAACCACATTGGTTTCCACTTTGATGCCTATGTGATGGGCAGTGATATTTTTCGCATACTATTCGAAAACTGCTTATAAGAACAAGCAGATTTCGTTAGTCTGTTAAGGGGGGCCTGCTTTAGAGGCTTACAAAATTCGATGTTTTTGAGGAGATTTTTGGGAGCGATGTTTGCACATCATTCGTAAATTTTTTGGATGCGAAATTGCCCGATGCATCTCGCATGTGCATTTGTCGGACGACGGGCAGGATGCAGGTCGCAATTTCTGTCAGAAACAAAAAATTCAAAGAGATTCATATTTTTTAATAATTTATCTTCTAGTTAAACTAAAAAAATTCCAAAAAAAAATTTAAAATTTTACAAATTTTTTTATAAATTAAAAAAAAAATGGTTTTTGACCAAAAAAAAATTTACTTTATGTTGTTTAAAAATATGTTCAAACTTGACTTTTCTTAGTTTTTTTTTAGTTTAAATAGAAGATAATTTAATGCGTTTAGGTTTTTTTCTATCCTGCCCGCCAATTAAGAAAAATCGTAAAAATTAAAAACGTAGAAATCGCACGTGAAAGTTTTCGCTTTCTGCGCAAGCGTTTATATATCTGCTAGATACTATTTTTACTATTTCCCTTCTAGCTTCGAAAATATTTTGAATTCGCATCTTTAACTTTGGGGACATATTCTTTGATTATTTTTAAAGAGATTTAAGCAAAACAAACTCGATTTTTTTAAGCTTCTAAAGCAGGCTCCCCTTTTAAAGCGTTTAGGGATTGTATATTTGTATGCCGCATCAAGACAGGAAGGTATCTTTCCAAACGTTTTGATGCCAGGTGAGGTTTCAGAAAAGACGATCGGTGACCTTGTTTTTCTGACCACTTCAACTGCGTCACAAAATTAATTTTAGGGTAGGTCCTTGCCCAGCCGACGACATAGACATAATTGGGCGTAGCAAGCAGGATGTGTCTGAAGTTTTTTCGGTTATCGAAAAGAAGACAAAATATGTGTTGACTATCAGCAGGAGCGTGAAAGAAAATGAGCTAATAGCTGGGATGGATAATAATTGCGAATCGCTGCTATTACGGGTTCAGTAGGCAAGTGAAATGTAGAGCTCTCTCTTGACAAACAAAACTAACAGTCTACAATTCGTATTATCCATACTTTTGCATCTTCCCAAAAGTGGCATCGCTTCGCTCTATGGGCTCTTGAAAAAATCCAAAAAGATGCGACGTTCTCGAGACAAATTTTATAATCAAGTAAAGTTGTCACATTTGGGACGAAAAGCAACCTGAAGATATTCAAGAGCTGCCATTTCATTTAATAAAAAAACCGTTTGTTATGGTTTTTTGTGGCAGGTGGAAACGGACCGATGATATTTCCTCAAAAACGATACCAGCGAGAAAGTAATCGTCAATGGCGACCGTTATCGCGCGGTGATAAATGACAACTTGATGCCTGAAATTGAAGCTCACGATCTCGTCGACTTTTAGTTTCATAAAACGGCATCACTTCCCACACAACGCACTAATCAATGGATTTATTGAGAGAACACTTCGGTGAGCAGATAATTTCACGTTTTGGGCCGGTCGATTGTTCACCAAGATCGTGTGATATCACACCGTTAGACTTTTTCTTGTGGTGATATGTAAAGTCTAAAGTGTATGCGGACAATCTCGTTTCGATTCAGGTCTTTGAGCGAATTTCACTCGTGTCATTCGTCAGTTACCAGTCGAAATGCTCGAATGAGTCATGGAAAATTAGACTCAGAGGATGGACTATCTGACTATCTATTTCGTACACTTGTACAACAGGAAGTAATTATGTAGTAGGGTTTCTAACTGGTCATCAGTTAATAAAATATACCATAAAGGATGGTGCTGTTGTTATGAGCCAACTTAAAGACCAAAAGGCTGCTAGGCTTAGATGAATTAAAACTGTATTAAATGTATTATTATTTTAAATACTTTAAATGATATTTTGTGTAAAAACTACAAAAAGTGTTAAAGTAGACAGATTGTATACAGCAAAAAAATTAAATTGCGGCATCGAGCACTTGAAATCAAAAATAAAGAGCTGCTTATGACAGCAGAAACAAAATGAGCAGCAGCAAATCATAATCATTTATTATAGTTTTCATATATATTAATGAACAGGGTGGGTCACGCAGCAAATTTTTAAATCAGAGGTTTTATTGAAAGATATTTAAAAAAATTATCAGAAATAATTTTCGTTATTGCCTCTAAGCCTTTTTGATTTTGTATCCTTACTTTATAAGACGTTTTTTACTTTAAGCTTATGCTTACAGCAGAGGCTTAATAGCTTTGATAATTTAAGGCCTAGTAAAGATGGATTCTTAATTTTTGCTTCATAATTCATTTAGCATAATTAGAACTATCCGATTTAGGCGAAGTGCAGACTTTTTCATTCGGTAATTTTTTTTGGGAATAACTTCATAATGCCACTGTCATAGGAACACTCGTCGATTTTGGCAATAATTTTGGAGAGATAAGTTTTTATTTTGAGACGAATATTTAATAAGTAAAATAATTCGCCATAGACAGGAAGAGGTCCGAACTATAAGTTGTGAGCACATAAGAACCTACCAACCTTGGTCCCGATGCTTCTTACGAATCACTATCGTTGTGTGTGGACTGCCGTTGTTCTGGTGGAACACAACTCATCTTGTATTGACTAAATTGAATTAAATATCTACAAGTTACCGCAGGCATCATCGGTACATGCGCAAAAGCTTTCTGGCCTTAGATCGATCGCAAGAGATTTATTGATCTAGAGTTTGTCCTCAGTAAGGCTAGTTTCTCGCTAGTTGTGGTGCTTTAACAAGTCATTGCCCTATTGGCGTCAATGCTGTAAGGTTGGGAATCTCACCAAATGCCATCTGTAGAAGCTGTATAGATGAAGATGAGGTAATTGGACGGAGTGGAAATTAAACGCCTGTGGAAATCTGTATTGGCTACTAAGCGTCTTGCAAATTTATAAGTTTGAACACAGGAGTTATTTTTTTCTATGGTTTCACAAAGCACTACATAGCAGTACACGTGAAATCTCTTTAGATCAGCCATCTAACCTCTTTATCGGAGTTTAATTGTAGGGTGGTGCCTGCTCTGGCTGGTTTATCTGCCCACAGTTACCAAATGTATATATCCAGCAATTCTTTGCATTATTTATCGTGAAATGAGATGTTAGATCCACTAAGAGATTAATACAATCTACATATCACTATCTGCGATGAAACCCTTAGCTACTTTATTGATTCTAAAGCCCCTTGGCTATCTATATATATTAATATACTGCACCTTGTGAGTACACTCTTTGTCGATACAAGAAGGCTTTCTTCGCTTCGCTGTCTTCACTAGTACTAGTATCTAATTTTGCTGAAAAGACACCACCTCTAATAACACTCTATTAACAAGTTATCCCTATGATCACTCCACCCCTATCTTACTCTTCTCTGGAAGATAATGCAATATTGGGGACCGAATTTATGTTTCATTTCAAAGGTTTTTGAAAATTCGTGGTATTAGGTAGACCCGGGAACGTGCTAAGTGTTGCAGCAAGAGCCTTATTAAAGACGACTAAAAGGTCTCTCTGTCTAAGAGCTGATTTCGCTGCAAGTTCTTATGCCTATATTTTAAAGCTTATACGGTTAAACGTATCTGTATTGTCGGAACTACCTTCTGTTACATGAACTATTTCGCTTAGAAATCTTGATTTTGTAATTTGAGAGTATAGGATGTCTTTGAATCGACCGCGAATTATGGTTTCGGGAGAAACTACTAACAGTTCAGGCACTTAAGGCAAGTCTTGTTAAAAACCGTGCTTATGGATCACACTGTATGTACACAGTTAAATAGCATGCAATATTTGTATGGAAAAAACTCAAACTCATTGAAGTCCCATAACAAAGCAAACTACAAGCTCGTGAAATAATAATGTGTATGACAAGTAGAACAATAACAACTCAAATAAGCAGTTGTTCAACCAACAACAAAATAAATATGTGGTAGTAAATGTTGGGGAAAAAATAGTATGAACAACAACTATAGAAACAACAAACAGGACATCAATAACAAACAACAGACGAATAAACAAAATATAAGTGCAAATCGATGAGTGCGCGCTGACTGACTGAGTGACTGACTGAATGATGGCGTGACTCCTTCATTGCTTTGTCCACTTGTGTGCGCGCTTGTTGGTCAGAAGCCATTAAAAGCGTACAGTCAAAAGCACGGCTGGATTTTATATATATATGTATACATATGTGTGTGCGTATGCATAACTGTGTGCTTATGCGCCAGACTTGGCTGGCGGGCGTTAGCCCATTCGATTTGATTGGCGTCGGTATATGTTAACATTTCCGCAACTATGGCAGCTTCCGTGGAGAGTTTAATTAAAAATTACATTTTTGCTGTCAATTAAAACGAACACAAACAATAAAACAATGTGCCACCGTTGCAATAACAGTAATAATATAAATTAAGAGATGAAAAAAAAAATTAAACGAAAAAAAATAATAAATTTTAAATGAATTTATTACAGGTGTGTGTAGGAAAGAAATTTATTTGCAAGTTGCAGTAGCATGCCCATAGCGCTCTAACACACAACTATACAGCGGAATATATACTATATACAATATATATATATATATATGTGTATATGCATGTGTATATGATATGTGTGTAAATGCACTCATTTAATTAACACACACTGAATGCAAGCGATCTGTCATGAATGATTATTGTGCCGACAACATAGTTGTAGCGGCAGCAGCAACAAAAAAAGAGTAATGAAAAAATACAACAACAATAATAAAGAATTGCAACAACAATAAAGAATTACAACAACAACAACAATATAAATTTACAAAAACAACGACAACGGAAAAATTACAACAACAATAATAATAACTGAATTGCAACAACAATAGCCATAAAATTACAACAACATTAGTACAAATAACAACAACAAGAGTACAAATCACAACTAAAACAATATCAATTACAACAACCATAACAACCACAACAACAACAATACAAAATGCAACAAGGACAATACAAATTGCAACAACAACAGTCAACAAAAAAGCAAACCCAGCAACAATCAAATAAAATTTCTGCAGCTGTTGCAAAAATCAACATCAACAACAACAACAAAAACCTGCTGCTGCTTCTGGCAAACAATAAACAAACATCACAAATTAAATAAAATTGCACTTTATTCAATATTCGCATATTGATTAAATTATAACAACAATATATTTTCAATAAAAGCATAAAAAATACGTGGCAACAGAAAAACCACCAGCAACAGCAACAGTGTGCAATCATCATCACACTATCACACCAGCTGTTGAAAAGCAGGCACCACAGCTGTCGTCGTCACTGTTGCTGTTGCTGTAAAAAGCGTAATTTAAAATTTAATATTTATTCACGTTTTTGTATTAAACAATAACTTCATGAGTAAAAGTGTTTTATGCCTGCCACTGTATGCATTTGTTTACCAATATTATGTAATCGATAATTAAATATTTATGAATATGCAATACGGACATTAAATAAATACTCAAATGCACTTCAGTGTTGGAAAAATACGAGTATTTATGATATGGCGAGTTTTTTAATCAGTAAAATACTATGTTTGAGTTTAAAAATCATAAATTGTTGGAAATTGAAATTAAAGCTTTTGTCAGCTGTTGGTGGTAATTTTGAAAAGCAGCTATATATAAATATATTATAATACTTAACAAAAGTTTTCTAGAGCTTTGCGAGCATTATTTCCTTTAGAATATATTTTTTTTCACTAGAAACAGAAACAGAACTGCACAAAATATGTGTTTTTAATTATTTATGAATTTAATTTATTAAATATATTTTAAGTAATTGTTGTTAGAAGTCCATATTACATATTAAAAATATTTTATTTAAAAAATGTAGCAAATGTTTTACAATTCTGTTTCTGTGACCAACAATTTATTCTGTTGTTGTTGGAAAAACATAATAATTGTTCAAAATTAAGATGCGAAATCAATGATTTTCGGCGTTATTACATTGGTAGTAAATTATGAATAAATATGAATTCATTAGTTCGGAATTCAGTTGAAAAAATCGTTTCTGTTTCTGTGCTATTAATTTTAGATACACATATTGCGCCGAGAACATGAAATTCGATAAGTAAAGCATAAATTCAAAGAGAAATAAATACTACAAAGCATTTAAGAAAAATTATCTGTTCAATTTTGCAATTTCATTTATTATTATATAATATCATCATTTCTGTTACGAATTTCTCGACCAAAAACCTAATTAAAGAAAAATTTGGCAGCCAGTAGCATGTAATTCGATAAGAAAATTGAAGTATATACTACAAAGCATTTAGGATAATTATCTGTTATATTTTGCAGTTTCAATTATTATATAATGTTTTTGTGTTTATATTTCTGTTACAATTTTCCGACAAGACAAACAGAAACGGAAATAGAAACAGAATTTCCACATTTCTTTTGTTTTATGTTTTAAAAAAAAGACTACTATAAAGTATATATATAAATGATCAGTATGTTGAGCTGAGTCGATTTAACCATGTCCGTCCGTCCATCCGTCTGTCTGTTAGTTTTTAAGATATCCAAATTTTGCAAACGTCATTTTCTCTTCAAGACTGCTCATTTGTCGGAACGATATCAAACAGTAACGGAAATAGAATCACAGGAAAACTTTCACACAATGTATCTTCACCAAATTTGTATAGATTATTTTCTAAGGCAACAATTTAATCTCCGAAAAAATTGTTCGGATCTACTATAGCATATAGTTTCCATACAAACTAACCTAGTTATAAAGAAATGCACCTGTGAAGGGTAATTTCTGCTGTTAAGTTAGTTTCGCCTAATGCTGCTTCAAATAATAGATATGTTTGATATGTTTCCGTGGATGAGATGAGAAGGCTATTAAACATACATCGAATGAACTGAGCAACAAAAAATATCTGCCCTAATTCTTTCAAATATTATCTGAAATTCTACCCGAACCTGCTTAAAACTGCTTTAACAGCAATCACCTCGTATGACTTTAGACAGATTACTCCATGTAATCGTAACTTCCTGTTTCTCGTTGTCAAAAGCAAAATTGTTACATAAATACATATATGTATTTTCTACGATATTGATATCTTAGCTACAAACAAGCTATGCATTTTCATATACAATATGTGTCAATAATCAATGCAAAGTTGTATGACAGTGTGACAAATAAATTAAGTAAATTGAAGTATTCATTTGGATAATTGAAAACTTCTTGTTAATTCATCATGATACTGTTGGACTGCGACCTTGTTGCATTAACTAAATGATAACAAGTTTGGGGTATTTCTACCGAAATTGATAGCATAGCGGTACAACATTTCGGCAGATAACAGATCTACAACATTCACAGAGCAACCGATAAATTTTGTACTGCTGGGCACTTGCCGACATCTGTATTGTTCCAGAAGTTCATTGCACGAGTTTGTAGAAGCATAAAATGGTAACTTCGTTGAACATTTTTTTCACTTCTTATTGTGTCTTTCAATGTATTGCAACAAGATAATTTTTTTTTCTTCTTCGAGAAGACTTTGAAATTTTTTAAGTTGTCTATTATAGAGTTTCTAAACAAGGAATATAATGAATAATTATTGAAAGTAGTTGATTTAAGGCAGATAAATTAGAGGAAAATATTTTAGATTTGGACCGAAAACGTGAACGTGACGAGCATTATGTGATGTAGAATTTTGTAAAATAATGTGTAATGACCCATTTTTTTATTTCGTCACGTTTGAATAATGTATGGACTCGAACTATAAGCTCTTTCTCAATTTCAAGATGAGCGTATAAGTATGGGGCTTCGTTTCGGATTTTTTTTGACAACGAATGATATATTATCAAAAAATGTTTCTAAAGAATGTTTCGAATGGAATGAAATTATTAATAATGATTTTATTGATGTTCATTAGAAATTTTCAAGAATTTCTCTACCTCGACAGTGTAAATTTTCCTTCAAAGTTTAATATTAAAGCTTTCGTCCTTTGATATACCACGGTTGATGGTATAAATGATGTATAAACAATGATCCACTGTTTCTTCTGATTTCAGAAAACGCATTAACCGCTACGAAATATCAAAAGAAGGTCCCTTCAAGTAGTAATGCGTATTGCTAATGACTTGAAATCATGCTTAGCTACATTTGTAATTTTGTAATATTTTATTTCTAATGAAAAACGACCAATGTGACAAAAATGTAACCGGAAATCGTACGCAAAATTTTTGTTGCCGCCTTTAAAGTAATCCCCACCAGATGTAATACACTTATGTCAACAATTTTTCCAGTCCACATTGGCCGGCATGGCCGCCACTATACCGATGCAAGCCTTTTGAATGGCCTCAACGTCTGCATAACGCTTTCCAATTATGGGCAAATGCATTTCTCCGAAAAGGAAGAATTCGCACGGTGCCATATCAGGTGAATACAGGGAGTGGTTAATGTTTAAAATGTGATTTTTCGTCCTTAGAACGTGCATACACCTTTCGTAAGTCCAAATGTTCGGTCAAAATGCGATAAATCGATGTTTTTGAGATGTCCAATTCCATTTTATTTTTTTTATTTTTGATGAATTCTCGCACAGTTTCGATGGAATTTCCGGCGATCACTGATTTTGATTGGCCCACATGCTGATCGTCATTTATGTCCGCACGACCACTTTGAAAACGTTGAAACGACTCGTGCACTCTGCTACGGGATAGGCAAACATCGCCATAAACTTGTTTACTCAATTGAAACGTGTCGGTAAAAGTTTTACCAATTTTAAAACAAAATTTAATGTTGACTCTTTGTTCGAAGCTCATTTTCGCACCTATAACACAAACATACTGACGCTTAAAACACAAAAACTTCACTTCCAATCAACGAAATGTCATGAAATTCTCACCGGACAATCGATAAAGATAGCAGATTCTAACGCACCAGCCTGGCGCCACCAGGGGGTGCAAGATTCAATAAGTCTTACCTGTTTACTTTGGAACGCTCCTTGTATTATTGTATCTTTATTTATTTGTTCTTTTGCGCTATTGTTATAATCGAATGTTTTCTTTAGCTCCCTCAGCTTTTTCCTTTCGTATGCTAGGTCAGATGGAGCGTTACTGCTTATAACTAATATTGCATCGCCTGACACTGTTCGGTAGAACGATGCTACTCTCAAGACTGCGCTGCGGTGCACCATGGCTACTACCTTACGCCTGTTTGCTTTTTTAAGCATGTCTGTCCAGATCTTTTTTCTTGGCTGGAGCCACCTATGTTGGCCATTACTCTGCTATGTTGGGAGGTGATCTCCACTGCCTTTCCTGGGGCGTGCTGGATTTGTATCCAGAAGGTTAGTCTGGAATCCAGCCTTACGCCTAGGTAGTTTACTGCTTTTTATGTCCTAAGAATATCCGTAGTCGTTAGCATACTTATTTCCTGGAGTATGTGCTTATGTGCAGTAGTAGCTCTGTTTTTTCCGTAGTGAGCTGGAGGTTGTGTAAGTCGAGCCATGCTTGCGACCATATCACGACCTGATTAAGCTTTCTTCGCGCTTCTTCTTTGTATCTTGCTGTAACTACTGCTGCAATGTCGTCTGAGTAGCTAATTAAGTACGATTCGTCTGGTATTTCGAGTTTTAACATAGCGTCGTAGCTGATGTTCCACAAGTCAGGGCCTAGAATGGATCTTTGTGCTGCTCTTGATGTGACTGCTATCTGTCGTGATCCCTCTCTAGTTTGGTACAGCAGTTTTCTCATACTAAGGTAGCGCCGCACCACAGCTCTGAGGTATTCAGGGATTTTAAAACTTTTTTCGAGAGCGTCGATCATATGTATCTACCCATTTAGCACTGTTGAAGGCGTCTCCGACACCTAAAGTCACAAGCAAGCAACACTATTCTTTTATATTTAAGCCATATATGCTGTGCCGCTTCTTTACTTTCAATGACGCATTTTAAAGCTCCTAGAGTTGATCTGCGGGTCTAAAGCCGTGTTGTATAGGGGAAAGTATGGAGTGAACATAAGGCAGGGTAACTTCAGAAAGATGATAATCGAAAATGGAATTAAATAATGAAATATTTTAGAGGAACATCTGTTAGTGCTTAACGGTAACACTATATTCACACATGGACTTTTTGTCGCTCAAATCGAGTTTTGTTGGCGAGACGACATCGATGAAAGTCGAATTGACCGTGCCGCTCGTGATATAAAAGCGTGAATAAGGATAAAAATTAGCTAATTAAAAATATTTTTGTACAGTTTGAGTTTGTGATATAAAAGCAAATGCAAAAAATTGTAACTAGGTCGTGTGAACATAATGGGCGGTATCAAAAGAGAATTGGCCGATAATGTGCCACTAAAAGTGTATATGAACGCATGAACAGTTCTAAGTGTGACAATACTAAATCTGCGAATAATTCGTTTCAAAAACTGAAAACAATTGAGGATAGGTGATCAGAAAGATCTATTTTTAAGTCAGACTCTCGTTGTCAATACTGTTTGGTAAGCTTTAATACACAAGTATATACTTGTATTATAATGACACTTACTTATAACCTTATAGCTTTTAAAATGTATTATCATTTCAAAACAGCTTTGAAGTATTCATACATACTCGTGTCATTTAAATCAAATGAATTTGGCAGAAATATAATAACTTTTCGAAAATGTAACTCTAGTACAAATTTTGATAGCTACGTGACCTTTTCGTTCAACTCTTTGTTTACTCTCTTTAAACTATTGGCAATATTTGTATGCAGCACACAAATTTTTGTTTGGATTATGAAGTCTGCAGCTGAATTTGACAAATTTAATTTGATTTTATTTGAAAGCAAAATTTTCAATTTCATAGAAAAATGTTACAAATCTACTAAAAGACAGTTAAGTTTAAATTCATACAATAAAAAAATGTAAGGAAGCTTGTAATACGAGGGTTGCTGTTTACATTTCTAGTTTAACAGTGGATACACTATATTATTGCTTTAAAGGGGCTTAAATATGGTTAACAATTTTAAACACGATGGTCAATCTAACCTACAACTACATTTTGGAGAATTTTATAAAATACAATTCGATTGAGATAGCGTTAGCGTTCGTTTCAGAAATCGATCATAACAGAGATCGCGTATGGACAGCTGGGAACGCCGGTTTGTTGTGGTACCTACAACGCGTATGTTATAGATCGTAAGACCCTGAAGAAAGTAAAAAGCGCTTTGAGTTTATCACAAATTTGTTGAGACGCTTTGAATTGCTGGTTCGCCGAAGGTAAGACTGCCCAGATATTTTAACTTCAATGCTGGACAATATAGAAAAAAGTGCCTAGATGCTTTCACCTCACCTTCTTCTATACAACTTTAACAACATCCGTGCGACAAGCAGTTCAGTAGATCTTCTGCGTTCTACTTTAGGTCGAAAGAATCGTCAAGTCGAACAGAAGCACGTCGTCAACCATATCGAGTCTGATGAATGATAAAGTCATGCTTGAAGCTATTTCTAGTGAGAACAGACACTCTTGACAAACTTGAAGCGATCAATTAGCGAACCGTTTGCTGTTGGAGTGAATGCTCACCTCCCTGAAAGAGACTGCATTTCGTAGCAGTACGATTACTGCCAACTTAATGGCCGCCACTTCTGGCAGAAAACAATTACAGTGGTCCGTTAGCATAAATTTAAGATGGACATAGAGCTCTTTGCAGAAAACTCCTTTTTCAATCTACCCTCCTAGCCTCGTGAAAAAGTTAGCTGCGCCTATTCTCCAGCAACTTCTCACCATCCACATATCCGAATATTTTTGTTATACACTCTTTATGGTCCTAAACAAAATATTTAATTCGAAGAAGCGTGAAAACATTGCTTCACTATCCAATCGGCTTCGGTGTTTGGGTTTGGCTTAAACTTTTATTTTCAAAAGTAAATTTCTCGAATCGAAAACGGATTACTATCAAATATTTTTTCGCAAACGTCTATAAAAACTGTTCGTGATGAAAATTATTTCAAGGGAAATAGATATATCGACCAGTCAACGTCAAGACTAACAGTTGGTCAACTTCTGACAACGTGTTTGAAGCAAATTACGATATCTCTGGGCAAGCGGCTTTTATAGTGGTTCAAGTAGACCGATATGGATAGCAAACGACGCCGTATTTGTTCCAGTCTTTAGACATTAAGGTTTGCCATTTCATCATGGAAAGATTTACGACCCAAACAATGAGTCGAAATTATTAAAATTTACTACCGAAATACGGAGTCAGTGACCTCAACTTTAAGAGCGCTACGTCCAATTTATGATCGTCATAATCGTCCTGTCAGTTCAACAATTGAGCATCTAGTGGAAAAATTTGAGTTCACAGGCACAGTACAAAATGCTCCCGTGGCAGTGAGACAAAGAAGTGCCCGTAGTGTTGAGAATATTGCTGCCGTTAGTGCATCAAATGAGAAAGACCCACATCAGCGTTGGGCATCTCTATGACGTCGTTGTGACGAATTTTGCGAATTCATTACAAAATCAAATTGACAAAAAACTGAAGCCACTTGACCACCATAATTGTCGTATGCTCGTGAATTGGGCTGAGTAACAACTTGAAAGTAATACGGATTTTTATCGGAAAATCTTCTTCAGCGATTAGAGTAATTTCTGGTTGAATAGCTTTGTCAATAAGTAAAATATGCGTTGTTAGTAAGGCAGCAATCACACATGAGTCACCATTGCACCCCGAAAAAATTGCGGTTTGATTCGATTTATGGGCCAGCGGCATCATTGGGCCGGTACTTCTACCACGCAATGATAACCGATGCTATGGACTTGATGAAATTCGTATGAATATCGAACGTGAAATTGCAGCAGTATCCGCCGATTTATGTTTGAAAGTCGTTGAAAATTGGAAATGGAAAATTGGCGTCTGCATTTCTGCATTCGTGACCGTGGTGGCCATTAAAAAAAAAAAAGAGTTCCATACATAATGGCATCGAATGTCCTTTCACAAGAATAAAGAATTTCATTGATATCCCAAACCGGTTTTTTTTTTTAATTTAAAATCGCTCTACTTGAAGCGCCCATTATTACTCCAAAGGTTCAAGACAGTCACCATCCAGCTGCTGTAATGGCTTGTTATGAAGTCTCCTATATTGGTTTCATAGCTGAAGTTGGTTTGCCGTTTGGAAGTACAGTTTCAAAACCATTGGATTACAGTTTGTAGTCAAAGTTCGAAAAAATTATTTGTCGAATACCCCACAGAAATGCGGATAGCCTCAAAAAATCTTTGGTGCGAGCAGAGTCGTCAATGCTAGTAGAAATTGTCGCGTAGATGTTTCAAAGCCAATGGAAAGCTGTGAAATATAAATACGGACCCTTGTATAAATTTCAATATTTGATTTCAACAAAATTAACAACAATTGTGACAAACTGTTTTTGGCTGTAGAAATTATAATTTTCCTACGAATTCGAAACTTTAAATGAAACTAAATCGAATTTACTTACAGTCAGGTGTATGTTTGTGGCAAGCACCAGCGGCATAAAGCACATACTAGATTTTAAGAAACGTACATTCCATAATTCTGGTAGTACACACTTCAATATGCCAATTGCTTATGCCAATTGTTGCTTTACTCGTATACTCGCCTTCCTTTGTTTCGCTTGCTTTTGTGATAATTGAAATATGCAATTTAACTTTCTGTCAAAGGAGCAAAACTTTCCAAATGAAAAATCAAATACAATTTTACTGATTGACATACAGATTGATAGCGTACAGTGGAGCAGTGGGCAAGCAGGTAAATAATAACAGCAACAACAAAAGGCTGGTACGCACATACATATATATGTACATATGTGAAAGATGTGTGGCAAATGAATGTGGACGTGTGTTGTTTGATTGAAAAGCTGGTGGTTTGAAGGCAGGTGAGGTTATTGTTGTTTGGTGGAGTATGGGTGGCAGCTTATATTATATTTTGTAGCGAGCCTCAGTAACTAATGAAGAATGATGTGATATTTAGTTTGATGTACGCGGCTGGCGTTGATGGAATGTGTAACGATCGGTTGCGTATAAAGGGAAATAAGAAAATGAAGACGAAAAAAAATAAATAAATATAAAAAAAGTAACAAATAACGTAAACTTTGGTTGCACTGAATACACTAGAATACCCTTCACAAATAAAAAAGATTATTTTGAAGAACTTGATTTTGATCGGTCAGAAGCTATAGCGTTCTTCTGGAGGATGGATTTTGGAAGTTCACGCAAGTGCTTTGGGTTGAGATCTGCCACGTAGAAAACACTCCTAACGAAAAGAACACAACAGTCTCGGATGAGAGATGACCATTTTGATGACGACCACTGAAAACGCATGGAATGGCCCTTAATTGGGCAGCTGCCGCTGCCTAGTTGATTGATATCCTCATAAGAGATAAGAAGGCTGATATCACCGACGTCCAAGAAGTGCGATGGAGGGGACAAGGGCTGAGACGAGTAGGTCCTTGTGGCATGTACTACAGTGGCCATATAAAGTAACGCAAATTCGGTGTCGGATTCGTGGTGGGGGAGAGACTCCACAATCCGCATCAAAGCGAAGTTCTTCAACAAATCACTGATTTGCGTGCACGTCCTAAAGGAAGAGAAGGACGATGTGATCAAGGAAATATTTTATGAGCTCTTGGAGATTACCTATGAGAGCAATATTTTTTGCACAACGGTATTCAACCCCCATGATAAAACATGATTAAATGGGTTGAGGCTGATCGACTTCCCCGGGGCCCGTAATACGATTATCTGTAGTACTAGATTGCAGGATAGAAAAATTCACCAAAAAAAACAATGAAACGTTGTTGATGAAACATATAAGGCAATCGGCCTACGCCGCACCAATATAGTCGCCTGATTCCGGTGAAACGCAGACGAGGAAGCTACAGACATCTCAGAACACTGCACTCCGGACTACAACAGGATGCCTGTTGATGACATCTGCACAGTATGGTCCGCATGCTCCCAGTTAAGGAGCATAATGAGCTCTTCTGCAAGCAGTTTCGGCGGGAGTGTTTTCGTAGAAATCATCTCTTCGGTCATCTGCCTGAACCAGAACTTTCAAGAGATCCTTCCTTAACTATGTCGACGGCATAAGACAATACACCGACTAGACTTCGGACGTGAACTGACTGCCATTCACAGTGGAGCTATAAACACCTTCACCGACTCCCCCTCTGGATGACGTACATGAAGTCAAATTACCTTTCATTGCGGATTCGAGTTGCTGCGAAAATCGAAAATGACCCTTGCTCTGCTTCGTTCTGTATACTGTAGCAAGTTGAACACCAATTTATCCTAAATGCAATGAGTCCCCCCACATGACTATAACCACCTCTTTGTATGCCCAGCTAACTCTACACAACTGACCGCACTCTTCCTCAGGTCCGACCCCATCGAAACAGCACGGTTTCTGAGCCTAGAGTTGAATGACCGCGATGACAACTTATCTGAACCTTACCACCCTAACGGGAACTAGATAAGCGTTAACTTAAAATTTAACTGAGTAAGTCATGTATATACAGACAGGGCTATATGCGGACAAACAGACGGATATGACAAAATTGGCCCGGCTCGTCACGCTGACCATTTATATGCTATATATACTTTATTGGGTCTTCGACGCTTTCTTCTGTCTTTTACAAAACTTAATATTCTCTGTTCAGGGTATTAAAACAATAAAAAAGAACAGAAATAAATCAAAGAAGCTGAGTGTCAATGCCAAAACTAAATGAATACTATACCTCTTATACTATACGTACACCGGAAGTACACCACATTCGCGCTTACAGCAAAAACAGTCATTTCCCTCGCAAAATTTCTCAACGTAAAAGTTCATTTGGCGCACACACACACTTACCCAACCGCAACTTTATGCAGTCAAGTTCGCCATTTGGGCATAACATTCAAATTGCAAATTGCTTTATCATGTCAATTTCATTTTCATGCGCACACCTACACATGCATACATACACACTTACATTCGCAGAAAAGTAATATTTTCACGAATTTCCGTCAATGTCAATCAGTGGCTGCTGTCATTGTTTGGAGCATTGGAGTTGTAGTTATAGCCGACAAACGTATGTGCGGATATAAATATCAAAGTTTGCGATACGCTCCGTTACGCATAAGCCAACAAGGGGCGACTTTAGGCCAACAATGCCAACTTAGTCAACAAACTCATTTCCGGTAGTGGTATTGTACCTACAAATATGAATAAGTTCATTCAATATCATGATATAAAATTCTATATACTCAGAGATAAAAGTAGTTGTAGGTTCTTTATTTGGCAATAAACTATATTTGATTGAGATAGTGCTTTCGAAAAGTGATTTCAACTATAACAATAATAGGTTGTCAAAAAAGTCTTGCGGTATTTGTATTGAATTTTTTTTTTTTTATTGAAATTGAAATTAATTTTTGATGACTCATGCCCAGCTCTTGACCGATGCTACGGCTGCTACTATGCCGGTCTCTTTCGACAAATTCAGCGATTTTATCGCAATTTTCAACGACAGGCCTTCCGGAGCGTGGCGCATCTTCGACCACCTCTACACCAGAACGAAAACGTTGAAACCATCGTTGTGCGGTGGAAATGGAAACCGTATCGGGTCCATAAACTGCACAAATTTTATTGGCGGCTTGAGGTGCATTTTTGCCTTTATCGTATTAGTACTGTAAAATATGCCGTATTTTCTCTTTATTTTGCTCCATGTTTGCGACGCTATAACTCACAAACGACTTAAAAGAAACGACAATCAATCAAACACCGCGTGAAATGAGCTTTCCAAAAAGGTTTAGCATGACCCGATGCGACGAATAAAACTAGAACTACGCGCTTTCAGCGCCAACTAGCGAAAATACCGCAAGACTTTTTTGACAACCTAATACATATATACTACATATTAATAGCAGCATAAATGAAACTCCGAGCTCTTCAAAATTTAGCGTTAAGGTATTTTTGAAAATATACATTAAATAATTATTATTTCTTTAAAGACCCAGTGATTTTCCTCTCATCCAACTTAGCTTCTTCAGATAAACTATTCTGCTATCTCTATAAATGTAATTTGAACAAGTAAGAAAAGGCTAAGTTCGGGTGCAATGGAATATTTTGTACTCTTGAAAGAGATAGCAAGGTTCATCTCACTGCAGTGATAGAAGCTGTGGTCTGATCACAGTTGTATTTGGTACTTATAACATGAGGCAAAAGATTTTATAGGACATACAATTTTGAAGCTTAATGGAGAAAGGTGAGGCGGAAACTTTCAGATGCTTTTATTCTACTGCCCAACTTTTGCTACTCTAAGGTTGAAGCATCTCGATAGTCATACCTTCTAGAAAGCTGACAAATTGGCTGGGATTGATATAAGGTCCTTTAACAAATTTGTTGCAAGCTCTAGGCGCTTTGTCGATATGCGTAGGTGTTTGGACGAACCGACATTTCCAGCTATCCAATTGGAATCATTCGGGACTTTACGTAAAACAATCTGATTACAAAAGCTAATGTAACGTGTGAAATTTTATTGATATTGAAAGCTTTATAAACTTGCTTGTATAATTATTCATAATTTTTTACTGCTTAGGGATAAACACAAAAATATTGAACAAGTTGTAATTATACTCAATTTTGCGGGAAATTATAAAGATTTCACTAAGGATTGGGACGTTATGAAAGGATCTTGGAACTGTGAGGAAGAGCCAGCTTCTGCATGCCTGATATCAATGAGCCACTGTATACCAAATTCTTCCAGGCAATATCGCTTAGATTTTGTTTTTTTTTTTCATTTCCATGCATTCCTAAAACCACTTTAAATACAATCTTCGCTCCGAAATCGCAAACAAATAATCAACAAACTTTTTAAAACAGATTAAAACTGAGAACATCAGCAATTTCAAACGGATTCGAATTTATCCTGAAAAGCCTACTTATAATCGTTTGTAACGTGAAGTAATTGCTTTGCAATACTGTGAGAGCAGAACTCATGTTACTTAATGAGAATTAGAATTTTTCATTCATGAATTCATTTAAGATTTTTATAATTTTCTGAAATGCCAGAGAACACTTAAGTGATCAGTTCCCTCTTCGACGATGTGAAATCACAATATCAACATAAATTGGGCCAAAGCTAAGCGCCACCGACGATCTTAGGCATGTTAATTTTATCCACAGCAGTAGATTTTTCATTTTCAATATATATATACATATATTTTCGACCGAACCGAATAGGCATCTATGAAGTCAGCAACTGTATAAAAAAGTTGCTTTGTTCTTGTGGATGGATCGCTTTTCGCGTGACTAATTTCATACTAACTAAGATCATACATACCTTACCCATCTATTTATTACCTATTACTTGCATTACCAAAAGTATAGAGTGATAAATACTTAACTCTCTATGAAAGCTTTTAGAACGAGGAATGCTAAAAAGTACTTTGAAATGTTTATTTCGTAATTCCTTTACTGATTTTCACGTTCTAGACTAGTCAAAGATCACGCTGATGGATGACAGCTCCCAGACTGCATACCAGAAAGATTTTGAGTTTGCCAGAAAACTCACTCTAACCATAATTTCATCAGATTGGGAACGAGTCGGTATTCGCTATTCTCATGCGCCTTAGCGTTGGATCTATAGACCTCGCATGAGTGTACCAAGAGTTGGTAAATAACCAAAACTTGTGTGGATTCGAGATACTTCTCGTTTAAACTACTTTCTCTGTTCAATAAGCTTAGATACATGACTTGTTGGTTGAAAATTTACGAATTTGTATGGTCCGAGGTGAAACATCTCGGTAGAAATGATTTTGGCGATTCTGGAAATATTCCTGGGTTTGATATTAGCCGCTTTAACAAATCTGTGGTTACTCAAAACGGTTTGTCGACCTTTAAGGATTTGGTGATCTATTTGTAGGAGGTTTTGAAAATATAAAGGTCTAACGTTCACGCTATCCCTATGACTGATCGACCGATGTCTTGACAGTGTCGAAATTAAAAATCTAAAGTCAATACCGAGGACTATTTTATTATAATAAATAAATACATAATTTAATAAACAGGTGACTGTTGGTTCTCTTGGTCCAGTGCTGCTAATAGAATACTTCGGATTGGAGAAGTTTCTCTCATTTCAGTCAGATTTATTCACACATTTTGAGAAAGCTTCTGTGCTGATATCATCAAAACTGTCTTTATTCCAATATTCTAAAAAAGTGTCCTGATCGTATATCATATGATAAATGCACAATAAGGAAGAGAAAAAAGTAAGGGAATATTAATAGAGCATTTGCAGCAAACTCTATTGCAAGGGATTTTTGGCTAATAGGCTTCAGACAGTAGCTCTAAGTAGCACGTGTAAAAGACAACATCGATAAAGAGTGACATTATATCTTGCATTTTAGGCTGACAAATTGCCATTCGGATCATTTATAATAAGTTGTTTAGCTTTTGAAAAGGCTTTCCGTTCATTTCCAATGACTTCCTTTTTTTATTCACAGTTTACTGTATAAATAGCTGAAACTCATGGAAGATACTAGATAGTAATAGAAAGTAGTTGTTATAAGTAAGTTTGTAAGAGGTTAGTTAACAAGTGGCACATCATTATTGCCTATGGTCTCATGTAAATTGATCCGGCCGGGTAGAATGCGACTCACTCTATGCTTTTTCACTGAAGTCACTGTCAAAGACCGTATTGTTTTTTAGGCAGATGTAGTTAAATATTTTATTTGGGGATCAGAATATCTAAGAACTTCATGTAAATGGTAGTAACCTTCATTTTTCTATAACCTTTATATATATACATATATAGTATGTTAATATTATTATATAGGTACATATATGTATATGTTAATATTATTAGATTGTTCTCTTTATATAATCTTTTATGGTGATATGAAATGGTCATTATTTGTCCCCTAAAGTTCATCGTCACACTACAATACCTTTTGGTTACTGGAAGTATAGTTTTGCGTAGCTTCTTTAAGTTCAAAACGGCTTTAATTTTTAAAAGAGCAACTAAAACCAGTATTCTTATAACAATATTCAATATTTGCAATTACCACAAAAGCCTTGAGAGCACATAAAATTAAGATTTCCATAATACTGAGTGAAGGCCACCTGTGAGTTTCTAAGATAAATTAGCAAAATTTTCAAAAGTTACAACAATTTTTATTAGGGCGGGCAATTCAATTAGCTGGAAATTGGAATATTGCAAAGAAGAGTGTAAAAATTTAAAAAGCAACAACTAAAATCAGCACAATGCAAATTGAGGCGAAAGAAGTAGAGACAACACAACACAACTAAAACACTAATAAACTCAAGAGTTGCTACTCAAGCTTTTGCGGACGCGGCGAGCGAAACGCCAACCAAAGCTTGAGAAACTTATTGATATAAATTTTTTAATTAATACTAAATGCAAATTACAAAGTTTAAGCGCGGCAACTCAACAACCGGCTACAACGGATAAGGAAGCATAGCTGGCCGGCGTGAAACGGAGATAATTTTTAGCCACAAACTGCTGCAGCTAGCTGTAAACTGAAGTGTGTGCTGCACTTTTACGCTCAAACTATAACGACAGCAAGTTATAAAGGGTGGCTTTTTTCGAGGAATTTTATTCCTCTGACGATGCCAAACGTATGACTTGTTCTGTCCATTTAACACTTCTACGATGCATGGTATGGTTAACTTTAATTCTATCTTGATCTTACTCGAGCTTAGCCAGCGTTGGTCAGCAACTAGTTCCTGTATGACACTTAATATTTCAGGTCTAGCGTAGAACACCGGATATCTAACAAGCTATTTTCTCTTATAAATGTTCATTATACATTGACCAATAGGCGTATAGTATATACGGCAAGGTTAGAAATCTCGATCGAAGAGAATTGGCAAAGTTGCATTAAGAAAACATTCAGAAAATTTCTCATTCATTGTAAAACTTTTCCAACGGCTCGGCAGTCATACTTTCGCCGAACCAAGACAGAATTGATATTAGCCTTCAAACCACATTTCTGACTGGCTCGCTTGGTCGGATTTTGAGAATCTTTTTGGATTAACACTTACTAGATATATGTTCCACGACGGAACAGTAGTTTAAGCTGCTAAAATGAGATGCTTATTATCCTAACTTAACCTAACCTAACCTAAACTGATTTAATCTAACTTAACCTAACATAATTTCAAAATTATTAATCAATAAGTCCTTCAATACATCACAAATTATTAAAGTTTTTTAGAAGCGATGTAACCAGAAGAGTCTCTTCAGAACTTTCCGACTTCCCTTGAGTTTTATGTTGCTTATTTACTCACTTTTACTTTGGGGTTGTTTATGTATGTATGTATATCTGAAAGTCTTTAAATGGTGGTTTGAAAAATTATAATGAACACAAATGTCAAACATATTTATTCTGCTAGAAAGTTCGTCTGACGGTTATTTTTACATGTTTACTTTGACAGCTCATTTGCCACTAGTCATTCCATATTTTCTAAAAAATCACCCTATATCAAATGTTTGTATTCACTACGTTTTTCTAGTTGCATACCTTTCCTTCCTTCTATCTTTACTTAGCTGTGGTTGCTGTACGGTAGGTAATGATAAAAACTTCAAAGTTGCTTAGCCAAAACTTTGGTCCAACGTACTTAAGTATTTCGTTGCATATCTGTCGATGGAAATTTAGTTGTTGCAACAGTGAAGTAAACATAACAAAAATGAGAATAGGTAGTTTTAGTGATTTTCCGGCGCAAAACGATGTATAAACTATATTTCCAGCTTTGAGGAGTACTGAATGGCTATTAGGAAGCTGTAGAATGATGTGGTCATTGTGAGATATAAACTCGTTTTTATTATTTTAGTGTTTATTCTAACTCTAGTTATTAGAAAAAATGTAATTTTCTTTAGCTAAACTTTATAAAATTATATTATGATTTAAGGAAGCCGAAACCTGTTTACTACAAAGCTTAACCTTTTTACCTTTCTGTCACTTCTTTTGACAAGTCATCATGGTATGCATAAGAAATCTTAATTAAACAGAATTTCCATAGAAATAAAATATATAGCTCAAGAACTTTAGTTTTTAACTTCAATAAATAGAATGAATAAGGATTTACATTGTGACAAAAGTGACAAGAAATTGTAAATAAAACGCAAAATATTTAATTATTCATCAATATTGATTTTGTCGCCTTCAAAGTAATCCCTACCAGACTTCGAAACTCTCTTCATAAGCACATTTTGGGACGGCCTTCAGCTTCTTCAGAGAATTTTGTTTGATCTTTTCGATGGACTGAAAACGGGTTCCACGGAACGGAAGTTTCAGTTCGGGGAACAAGAAAAAATTACACGGAGCTAAATCTGGTGAATACAATAGTTGAATGATGGTAGTCTTTGCGTTTTTGGCCTTAAATTTGGTCACAATTGTGGCTCGATCCGATGGTGCATTATCATCGTATAAAAACCATGAATTCCGTCAGTTTTCGACAGCTGTTCTCACGCTAACGCCTCAATATAGAACTCCCTATTGACCGTCTGTCCCTCAGGAACAAATTCATGTTGCACCAAACCACGAATATCGAAAAAACAATGAGCATCACTTTGATTTTTGAGTGGCTTTTTTCCCTCCATTCCGATGATTGTTGACTTGTTTGCATATCAAACTGATAAACTCATGTCCATCGGCAGTTATAATGCTTTCCCTGAAAGTGGGATCGGAATTCGCACGATCAAGCATGCCCAAACATGACCTGTTTACGGTACTCTTTTTGAAGAAAATTCAGCTTTATTGGGACGAGTCGAGCAAGAACTCTTGTCATATCCAAAATATGCAGTAAAATCATTCGAACGTACTCGCAAGAAATGTCGAGCTCTCTCGCCATCTCTCTAACACTTGCCTGACGATTTCCAAGCACCATATCCTTCACTTTTTTAATATTTTCTTCAGTTGAAGAGGTCGAACTCTCATGTCTTCACCTCTCGTCTTCAAAGGCTTTGTGGCACTCGTAGGCCTGTGTTTTTGATAAAACTAAATAACCGTAAATCGCAACTTTTCGGCATACAAAATTTGTTTAGGAATACTAAATTTGAGACAAATTCTGTGTTCGATAAAAATCACAACGCACTTCTGAGGTGTACCAGGAAAAGCTGGTTGACAGATGGCGCTCATATTTGTAATTAAGAGTCCTACAACATACAATTTTTTTAGAATATCACTAACCCGGAGAATTTAATTACAATTTCTGGATACTTCAGGTGTTATTTATTATTAAAAGAACTCATCTAAGAATTTAGCTTTGTTAAAAAAATAATGGTGACCATTATGTCCCAAAAATGATTTGAAGCAAGTAACGACCGCGGCTGGCGTCGATTTCACCATTTTCAGCAACTATTTGCAGTAATTAGGGCCATATGTCAACAATAACGAGCCGAACACAATTTGTAAAAGGAGCTTTAGACAAAGGAGTCACGCCGACATTTTCTACGAAACCAAATAATTTTTTTTGTAAGTTTGTACGTTGATACGTAGGTTGCTATATATATTTCTGGCCTAATAATGTAAAAAGGCATATTTATCAACGAAAATGGTTTTTTTTATTTAATTTTTTTTTATATTTTATTTTTCTTGTCGATTGCTGTTTTGTTTCGGGCTCATACGCATAGATCCATGATTCGTCACCTGTGACGAACGTCTTCGAAGCACTGCGATCGTATTTTATTCATCATTTCTTTACACCAATCCACACGAGCCTTTTTTAGCGATTGTCAAATTGTGCGGGATCCAACGAGAACAAACCTTTTTTACGGCCAGGTGTTCATGCAATATCGAATGTATGCTGGTAGGAGAAATGCATAGACATGCCTCTATCTGAAGGGTATGTTACATGACGGTCTTGCATTATCAGTTCACGTACGGCATCGATTTTTTCTGGCACAACGGCTGTTTTTGGACGACCTTCACGGAATTCGTCTTTGAGCGAGCGTCGGCCACGATTGAATTCGTTGTACCAGTTTTTCACAGTGCTATAGGATGGTGCTTCAAAGCCATACAAAGATTTTAGTTCATCGATGCACTCTTGTCGTGATAATCCACGTCGAAAGTTGTGAAAAATGATCGCACGAAAATGTTCACGAGTTAATTCCATTTTTTGGCCGAGATGAATTTTTTAATTCCCTGTAAATAAAACAATTCACGATTAAATGACAAAACGTTCTGAGTGATGTTATGCCAAAAAATGTCAAACTTTCCAATGGAAATGTCAGATTGCACCTGGCAACACTTAGTGTTGCCCTAGGCCAGAATATATATAGCAGCCCTCGTAATAGAGCTGAATATTTTATGTCATAATTGCAACAAAATTTAGTTTTTGAATTTTTTTTGTTTGTTTTAAAATTTAGTCTCTTTATAAGTGAATAATTTAAAATTTAAAATGCGAAAATATTGTGTGCTAATTACTCACACAGTCACATCAAAAAACTCACATCGTCATTAGCAACTAATGAAGCATTAAATGGCATGTAAAAAATCGTTAACAAAATTGTTGCAGCTACAAAAATTTGTAATCAAAATAAAGTTGAAAGAAAATACCAAAATCACAGAAAAATATTTAACGTCAATGGCCGCGTGTAAATGAGATTGACAATCACCAGCAAAAAGCATAAGCTGCCTATGTAACTCCCACGCCCAGTCTTGTCAGTGCGCGTTGCGGCTTTGTTGTCTGCGAGAAATTCAGCAAAAAAAGAACAGTGAAATGAAAGGAAGCGGCGCGCAACATTACAAATTAAATACCTTTTAGCAATTAATCAGCTTAGCTAATGGACAATTTAAATGCGAATTGTAGCCAAAGCAACCATATTATATTGGGAACCGACAGCGCATTGATCGCCAATCTGCTAGGGATTAATGTGTGTGTGTGTCTTTGTATTGCTGTTACATGTTGTTTGATTTTGTACGAATGCGAGCTTTTATGACTGCTTTCATGATAATTTCATAGGCAATACGTTGTACATTTTTAATTCAGCAAGAAGGTAGAGAGAGAGATGGAAAATTTTTTGTGATATTGAGAGTGAAAATGTGAATTTTAAATGAGCTATGCTTTATTGGTTCCTTGCTACAATAAATGTAGTTATAAAATACTATTTTGCATACATATGAATTCATTTGAATTTGTTGGTAGCATACCATTTTTATTGGTTTTGACAAAATAAAATATTAATATATGGAAATATGTTGATTTTATCATATTTCAAAGGTAGATGTTATGAAAGTGAAACACATTTCGATTTCCATGTAAAAACATTCATATATTAGTCGAGCAAGCATTTATATACATATACACATAAAAGGTTCCATTTTATTGCTTTGGTGACTTCAAACTGTTGTAGCGCCTAAATATATGCAAAATTGTCGTAAAATTGAGTTGTGTAAGCAATTATGCTAATAATAATAAATATTTATTTTATTTATTAATTTTCTTTGACTTATTTCAAATGTAGTTTAATGCGGATAAAACAATAAAGCAGCTGTACGTGGTGCATATCACTCGAAGTTGGGGCTAAAAGCTTTTGCGGTATTATTTTAGCAATCATACTTTGTTCTGCCATAAGTTCTGTTACAAGTGCAGGCTGTTAAAAAAAATATTTTTTTTTAGCATTTAATATTAGTACGCACAGTTTATATTGGTATTGATGGCACTGCACGAAAAAGAAAAAAATTTTAAGACTCCCTAAATTTCTATGGGGTATTCAAATAGACAAGAGGACTTCCATCTTGATTTCCAGAATATTTTCAACTATGAAACTAGAAATATTGCTTTTAAGTCACTGCTTGGTGGTTCTTTGTTTTTGTGTTTGAGCAGTATCTTGCTCATAGGTGTATTGGTCTTCAGCTCAAGTCAAAAAAAAATTCTCTAAATTAAAATCTCAGGTCTAGAGATTTGTGACTGCATCAAAGCACTGAATTGCTCTATTGGCTACAAGTCCTGCCGAAACCCAGTTGCAGTAAATGCTTGAAAGAAGATGAGGTAGAATTTGTTACTTTCTTTTATTCTTGAATGTCATATTTATGCATAATTAAAGTTAAATCAGCTTGAGACTTTCAGTCAACTCTGGTTTCATTCTGCCAGACCAAGTAAATTCACTTCGATAGTAGCGCCGTAATTCAAGTCTTGAGCTCACTTTCAAGGCGCTCAAATCAAAGAAAGACTATACGTATAACCTAATTAGCAATAGCATCAAGCTACTTTGATATTCTGCACAACTGGCGACTGAAAAACCAATGAGCCGTCAGGGGTTACATGAGTTTTGACCGCTGAACAAATATCTGCATTCACCAACTTTTTTTCATATAATACACGAATTAGTTTATTGCAGCTTTTGAAAATATCAAACAGCAACATTTGAATAATATTTTGTGCATTATTCATGAAAAATTTTGGGACATTAAGCTATTGGCAACCGGTTTCCGAAGACACCGCCCAAAAACATTTCCTCGCGATTGTTAGCATAATAAACGAAAGATGAATTTAAATTCAAATTTTATCCGCTAGTAGATAAGTATAGGTTGTGATTAAACGAAGGGTTTCCAAAAAAATTAATTTTTGGCAAAGTTATCAACAAAACAGTATAATTTTGAGTCTAATTTTTACCACATATTGCTTTGGAAAAATTAGTTGTAAACGAAAAAAACAAATCCTTCGATGAATCACGAGGTTATCCTATTTAGAAATACTGTAAATAAAAATAAAAATAGCTGTAGAAATCGTCTTTGAAAAACTTGTTTCGAGTAAAACACTATCAAAGATTGAATCCTGTTCACCCAAAATTTCTATTTCCAGATATTTCAGGACCAACTGGTATTTAAGTTTACTTAATCTATGCTAACCTTATCTTGGAATACAGACCTTCAGTAATCAGGTTAAAAAGAGGGAAGGACTAAGGAGACTAGTGAACAGTTCAAGACGTTATGGCTATATATGAGATCCAACTAAAGGCATTTTCTGGCTTTCCAAAAATTTTCTGTTTCGGAATTCTAGAGTGTTCCATATCTTCGGTATCTGCCATACAACTTAACTTAAGCTAACTTGACTCAATGGTTGTATACTGAAAGCTGGCGACCGCACTGTGGTCTGAAATTCAAATTTTTTGGCATAAATTAGAAGGAGTGGTACTATGCCATTGAAATTTCGCATACAGGTTATATATGACTTAGTTAAGAAAAATTCCAAGAATGGATGAAATCGGTCATTCTCCAGGGGTACCTCCCTTGGACCTACAGTAAAAATTTTTGAATTTCAGCTCCAAAAATTGCGATATCTTCACGAAAATTGGTAAATATGTTATTCTTGTAATACGCATCGACGATACCAAAAATATTTGAAATCGGCCAGTCCCTAGGAGTACCTCCCTTGGACCTATAGTAAAAATTTGGTTTCATAAAATGAAAAATTTGCATATGATAGGCAAAAGTGGTCAAATAATTTTATTACGTATATCCAAATATTTATACATATGTTTTTACTGAAACAATTATTTTTATAATAACATTGACTGTACATCGGAAATGAGAGAGAAGTTACAGAAAGTAGCTTGTATTTAAATACTTCCTCATAGCTTGGATATATATTGCAATTCCTTTCTTTATTTAACAACCTCATGTTGATATATTGTCATTTGCTTAAATCATTTTCAAGTAAAAATTCGAGAGCTTCTTCCGGAGTGAATGGAACTGCTTCGCTTTGTTGTGCTTGATATGTGCAGTTTTCTTTAAAATAAATGCTAAATCACTTTGTTTTGATTTTTTTGCCGCCACAGTAGCTGCATGAATCAAAAAATCAACATCGTCATTGTTTTCACAAGAAAGATCACTTGTCAGCTTCCTCTTAAGCCGATCTTTTGCATCTGTGTAGCTAACCTTTGGTCGTCCTGCTTTACTTGAATAGGGTTTTTCAAAATCATTCTCAGAAATTTCAATAATAGTTGTTGCGGAAACTTACTGGGGTATTTCTCTTTAAATCTATTAACCATACGATTACATTTTGATAATTTTCGGCTAACATATGCTAATAAATTTTGTATTTTTTTTTCTTATTTCGTCTTTTTTCTTTAAACTTAACTCATTAGTATTCTTTTTTTTAAAAACCCAATCCAAAACAACATTAGTTTTGCGATCGCCCTCTATCCAAAATCCAAGCATTTCTTCGTGTTGGGATTTAAAGGTTGCTGAAAATTACAAATATACTTAAATGGGGCAAAAACGGGTCAATATTACATATATGATTTTAAAGAACATACCCTAAACTTCCACCGAACATAAAAGTCTGGAACAATACGGGACAATGCACACAACTTTCACTCCACAGAACACAGGTTAATACGAAATTTTCGGTTAAAAAAGCTAGCAAACAAAACTCCACACTATACAGTTATAACACAATAATCCACATTTTTTTCCATTAAGTTAAAAAATAGATACCTTTCTTATATTTTTCCATTAAAAATTTATTTCTTTTTTTCCTTTTTAACCATTATCGAACAGCTGTTTTCTTACAATATTTTACCGAACTGTTTACAAGTTTGTTGTTGCTTCAGAAGCATCATGTTTTACAGCTCATATTTAGAACAGAGTTGCCATATCCAAAAAAATTTTTGTATATTTTAGACCAATGAAATGTCTCAATTAATACTGCGTACCTATTTTTCTGAAATAAGAAAAAATAATTTTTGGATTTATGCCAAAAAATTTGAATTTCAGACCATAGTGGACCGGTCTGTAAAGAATGGTATATTCATTATTACAAAGCTAATTGGGGATAAAGTGGATTCACGAAAACCTCATAAGAACATCGATTGTTTGTATGTACGAACTGTTACGAACTGGATTATCAATAGATTACCTTCACTTTTCCATTTACTCCTTTGTGTGGACTTTATTATGCTCTTATTTGCCACTTTTTGCTTTTCTCTTTCTCTTTTGCTTCTTTTTATATACTCAACAGAGCCCTCGATGGCTTGTCAGGCATAGACTATCGACTTGACGTAGCTCAAAAGGAAATAGTTTAACCGCGTCAAATTGCACGACCAAGGCGGCCAATTGACTGGGCCATTTCGTAAGATAACTGTTTCAGCAAACTTAGTTTTCAATAAATCGATTGTGACATTCGCTGTGTGACATGTGTGTAATTTTTTTGGGATGACATATGGAGTACTTGTGGATTGTTTCCTAACCAATAATGCATATTTTGCTTATCGACAAAACAATTCAGCCAGAAATGAGTCTCATCGATTAAGATGATTTTTCGTTGAAAATCCGGATCATTTTCAAGTTGTTGCTCAGCCCAATTCACGAACATACGACGATTGTGGTGGTCCAGCGGCTTTAAACCTTTGCGTCAGTTTGATCCTGTAAGGATGTAGGCCAAGATATTTTCGGATAATTGGCCACAACGGCGTCACAGAGATGCCCAGCGCTTGAGAAGGTTGTGTGAGAGACTGATACGAGCACTTTTTTCTCTCACTGGCATGGGAACATTTTGTACTGTGCCTGTGGATTCAAATTTTTCCACTAGATACTCAATTGTTGATCTGACAGGACAATTATGACGACCATAAATTGGACGTAACGCTCTTTAAGTTGAGGTCACTGACTCCGAATTTCGGTAGTAAATTTTAATATTTTCGACTCATTGTTGGAGCGTATATCTTTCCATGATGAAATGACTAACTAACTTATTGAAGAGAAATGTCAAAACGGGATGAATATGGCGTCGTTTGCTGTCCCAATTGGTCTACTTTAGAGCGTTCCTATTGAATAATACTTGAAAAAAGAATTAACTGATATTTTATTAGTTGCTCAAAGCCTTTCTAGTATATGAAACGGTGTACACGTATTTAGCGAAAAATCCCTCCTAATTTCCAAAAGAAAATTTACTTACGTTCGATACGCATACAATACCGCCCTTAACTCTTTGCTTTTTGTTTTACAAATCAATCGACATCAAATACTATTTCCCCCGATTTCACTTTCGCTAAACATATGATTTTTATTACCTTGCGGTTCTCAATCTTCGCATAGCGTTCTTGCTGACTAACTGTCTGATTTTTAGCCTGCCACCTTCTGCGCTTTTAATATTTATTTTCGCTGTGCGCAAAACAAAGAAATTTACATTTTCGAAAGCCAAAAGGGAAACGAAATTTTATTACTTTTTGTTTGCGCTGCGGCAAAGGCGAGTCGCCGGCAGCCGGTATCAACGCAGTTGATTGGTTTTGGGGAAAGTGGCAGCAAACAGCTAAAATTTTATATGAGATGCATGTGTGTGTGTGTGTATTGCAAATCTACCACTTTCGTTGTGTGATTTTTGCATTTTTTTCACTTTCCGCAAAACAATGTAATTTCATTTGTAAAACACATATGTTGCATGCCCGCAATGGTGTTTTGCTATTTTTTCCTTCACCTCGCCACTCCACTGTCACTTGAGCGCCAAGACACGAACGGAATTTATTGTAATTTATTGCCAACATAGCAAAAATATTTTAGTATTTATTTACTTTGGCACTCAAATTCGTGGCAATTGCAAAATTTATAGCAAAAATTGCATGCTTCTTGTTTTAAAAGTTGCATTTATTAGCCGTTAGCGTGGTTTTTGCATGACGTTTAAAATTTTTTCACCCTAAACATGGCATATTAAGGTTGCCATGAAGTTTGTCACACCCAGGATGCACAGGAGACCCTAAAAAATAGATGCATAAAGGATCAGCGTGACGTCGATTTAAGTTCTTCTCTCCGTAGGTCTGTTTGTACTTTCGCGAACTTGTCTTTGGGACTTCGATCAGACATTTTGACCAAATCATTATCTCTCAAAGGAGCCGCGCATTTGCCGGAACCGACATGAGTTCCCTGGTAAAAAATTAGTACCATTTCATAGATGAGCGCAATTGGACCACTCCCACACCCACAACACGATATTAAGCAAAAACCTACAAATAATTAAGCACCAAATTAAGACTGTAATAGGGGATCACAGTGACAAGGGCCAACTGTGTGCGAAAAGTCTTGAAGAAGTACTCGTTGCCACGCCCTCTAGTAGATTTAATGTTCACAGCTCCCAAATCTTTCAAGCTACCATAAGGGAATTCGTTTAGAACAAAATCCTTAAGCTCCCCTACCGGCACTGTAAAAATGGATGAAATCGGATGATAACCCCACTTACTCCTCATATAACGGTACTGTTAAAAACTACTAAAAGCGCTATACATAAATCAATAATTGAATACGACGGAGACATTAAATTTGACCACAGAAATATGGCAGTATAAGAGGGCTTTTTAGGAGACGGTGTCAGAAATGTCCGATGAATGTGCCACCGCTCACATTTAGGTGAAATCACATATTTATACCCTGAACAGGGTATATTAAGTTTGTCACGAAGTTTGTAACACCCAGAAGGAAGCGTCGGAGACCCTCTAAAGTATATATATAAATGATCAGTATGTTGAGCTGAGTCGATTTAGCCATGTCCGTCTGTCTGTCTGTCCGTCCGTCTGTCTATCTGGATATATACGAACAAGTCCCTCAGTTTTTAAGATATTGTTTTGAAATTTTGCAAACGTCATTTTCTCTTCAAGAAACTGCTCATTTGTCGGAACGGCTGATAACGGGCCACTATAACATATAGCCGCCATACAAGCTGAATGATCGGAATCAAATGCTTGTATGGAAAACTTTGACATTTGACATGGATTACTGCTCGAGGTAATAATATAATCTCCGAAAAAATTGTTCAGATCGGATTGCTATAGCGTATAGCTTCAATACAAACTGAACACATAGTTACTGAAAGAAATGCACCTGTGAAGGGAATATTAGCTTCTGTGCAGCCGAAGTTAACGTTTTTTCTTGTTTAAACAATTATTTGTAAGCGGTTTGAAAAATATATGGAAGGAGATTCCGGGTTTCATCCAACGAAATTCGGTTTCCGGAAATGACAAAAGACTATAGATGCTATAAATGCTGTTACCAAAATAGCTGGAAAAGCATTGGAAGTGAATAGGTGGCGTTGGGGTGACAAACAATACTGTGTTATCATTACCCTGAACATTAAAAACGCCTTCAACTCAGCAAACTGGACTCTAATTATTAGAGCTCTGACAGAATTAAAGGTTCCTGACTTATTTTTACTTATTTTCTTTCTTCTGGAACGTAATGTACAATGGTATTCTGAGAGTCGCGAGGCTGGATGCGGTAAAAATAGTAGGATATACGAACGAAACTGAAGTCATAGTTGTTGCGAAAACCTTTGACTAGGCGAGGAACATGTTTAATGAACGCATTAGCAAAGTTAAAAAATGGCTGGAGACTGATACCACTGCTGCTCACAAAGCGAAAGTGATATTAATGAGTAGTCACAAGACAGTTGAAGCAACCGAGATTTGTATTCATACGTTTACTATAAAATCGAGCCCATATAATAAATATCTGGGAGTAATCCTGGATCACAGACTTTCATTTAAGGTCTGTGTCGACAATTGCTAGAAAAATGCCCAATGTGCTGGGCCCCGGATAACTAGTGTAAAAGCTGCTGACAAGTGTCATGTAACTCGATTATTCTATACGCTGGACCAATTTGGTTATCTGCTATTAGTCATAGCTCGTAGATGAGAGGAGTTGCTTCAGTACACAGAGTGACGTCAGTACAAACCTGCTGCACATTCAAAACAGTATTGGCTGATGCAAACAATGTTATATTAGGAAGACTCCCCATAGAGAGAGCGTTACTCATCAGTCCGAGACATGAGGGCTAATCTGGCCAGAAGCTATCTGCATTAATTCAAGCTTGATTCTCCTTTTTGCATGCACTGCAAAGCTTTTATATAATATATAATACCTGCCCTGCGAAAGATAGTTCCGCAGGAAAACACAGATCGGTAGGTAAGGTAAAGCACGTATGCGCTGTACAAACTGTCGTGTCGTAAGCGACTGTCTACCAGGCGGCATGATAAATAAAATCGGGTAGATACTACTCAAAATACTTTATTAAGATTGTGGAGGCGTGTTACTCGAACAAAATGCAACTTTGTGTCAGAAATTAATAAATTTTCGTTTGGTCTCTACGGATTTTGTTTCAGATTCCTAATTATTAGTTGTGGTTCCAAATTGTTTGAAAATCTGGTGTTCAACTTTCGCTAGAAAGAAATTTTGGTTTGTCACTCGTAATTCAACATTTAATTTTTTATATTGATTGCGCAATAGATGGTTTTTTAAAAGTGTTTTATTTTCAAATATATTGCATATTTATTCATTTCCAATTTTATATGCAATTCCCCTTACGTTTTTGCTAACAAGTTCTACATGTAAGAACGTTCTGCCACATAAAAATAAAACACCTCTTTCACCTTTATTGCAGTAAATTTATTTTCGGGGAATTTATTTGCAACCGGAAATGGAATCTATTCCCATAGCAATTAAAGCAGGTTATATGAATGTGGTTTAAGTCAAGTAAACTGCGGTAAGTAATAAGTACTCAATTTTGTGGTTACGAAATTACAGAGTGAGGTCAGCGCATAAATGGAGAATATAAATTGAAATGAGGAGTATTCATCTATACATAAGTTTCACATATTCTATATTTACTAATACAAGGTGGGTTGAAAAGTAAACAGCACTTAGAAAAAACAGAACAAATGGGTTTTTCGGTAAAATCAATTTATTTTATTCAAAATAATCTCCTTCTGCTTCAATACAGCTTTTTGCACGGTCCAAAAGCATGTCGAACGAGTGTTTTAGCTCGTTGGCCGGTATGATCGCCAGCAAACCTTTTGAATGACCTCTACGTCTGCATAACGCTTTCCTTTCATGGGAAAATTCATTTTTCCGAAGCAGAAGTCGCACGGTGCCATATCAGGTGAATACGGGGAGTGGTTAATGGTTAAAATGTGATTTTTGGTGAAATAATCGGTCACAAGCTGTCCTTCGAATATTGGATTCTGAGCAATTTCTGGTCGTCAGTCAATTTGTGCGAAGCAAACCGTGCACACACCTTTCGTAAGCCCAAATGTTCAGTTAAAATGCGATAAATCGATGTTTTGGAGATGTTCAATTCCATTTCCATGAATTTCAATAATGATTTCGGCTGATTTTTGATGAATTCACGCACAGTTTCGATGGAATTTCCGGTGATCACGGATTTTGATTGGCCCACAACATGATCGTCATTTATGTCCATACGACCACTTTGAAAACGTTGAAACCATTCGTGCACCCCGCTACGGGACGGGCAATCATCGTCATAAACTTGTTTCATCAATTGAAACGTTTCGGTAAAAGTTTTACCAATTTTAAAACAAAATTTAATGTTGGCTCTTTGTTCGAAGCTCATTTTCGCACCGATAACACAAACATACTGACACCTAAAAATCGATAAAGATAGCACATTCTAATGCACCAGTCAGTATATAAATGGCGCCACCAGGGGGCGCTAGATTCGAAATGTCCTGTTTACTTTGGAACGCACCTTGTACAACTTGCAACGCCCAGCTGAGCTTTAGCATACAATAAATGCGACAATATTACAAAGAACTATTCAATGCAGGGAAAATATTATTTATTAATAACGACGAAAACGCTATTGGTTGTATAAGAATCCACGGTTTTGTACTGGAGGTGTAATTTTGAAAATTATTGATACAAATATTTGTCAATGGAAATATAATGAAGTTTCAAAATCTTAATCTAACATCGATATTTTGACATATTTGTAGGCATTAGGAGTATTCATCTATTATGAGATTTGTTTATAAACATGAAGAAAGTGAAACCAAAGGGAAACTGTAGCCTTCTGAAAACTGTTCTGCTTTAATAAGATCATTTCTAGTCAAAACAGGTATTTAAAGAATATTTTCAATGACTGGTAATCAAAATAATCAAACGTTTTTTGTTCTAGCACTACCCAAAAGTTTATCTTTGTTATTTAATGGGTTATATGGGTTTTATGGCCTACTATCAATATATTATATTTTCTTATAAAAATTAAAGACTTTTGTTAAAGTTTTTTTATTATTCTAAATAAATATGTATTTTGTGAAGGTATTGTGAAATTTACAAATGATAATATTTAAAACTCGGCCATTACAACGTCAAGATATAACACTGTAATTTGGTACAAAGAAGCGCAGTTGAAGAGGACATCTTTGGTTTGAAAAGTTTTAAAAAGTTATTATGTCTCCACCCACAAATATTCTTAATGTACATATCTCAAAAACAACTAAAGCTAGAATTTGGTTTATTCGTTGAGAGCAAGTGATTTTAGTACTTCCTCTCAGACAGTGAAAATGGCTGAGTTCGGGTGATCAACCCGCGGATTTCCTATATAAGGGTTAAGTGAAAAGTTATTTGAAATAAGTAAACGTCAGAAGCATTAAATTCACAACATATATGTTGCTGAAAGTCTTTATAGAAGCCGGCCTCAAGACTGGACAATGGGTTTGACTCCGGCCAGTTTTGAGTTTTTGAATGACACGCGTGTTTTACTCCAAGGCATAAAACGAACGAGATTGTTCGCATAGATTGTAGACTTTACATACCCCCACTGGAAAAAGTCTAATGGTGTAATATCACACGATCTTGGTGGCTTATCGAACATAAAATTATCTGCTCACCGAAGTGTGCTCTCAATAAATCTATTGCTTGATGCGATATGTGCGAAGTGGCGCCGTCTTGTTGAAATAAAATGTTTAACAATTTGTAAACGTTGTTCCGGCCTAAAACTTTCCATTATGAAATGCCAAACAATACTGAACAAAGGCAACATGGCAACCTGGCTCGACTCAAAAAATGTCATTGTAAAAGTACTTCAACTTGTGTTACCCATTATATTAGTCAATATGTGAGCTATCTTAATGAAATTCGGAGATTTATAAGAATTTCAAACTTACGCTCGGCTTTATACCGTATGCATTAAAGCAGGTTGATTTACAGTGAGCTAAAAAACCTAAAAATAGCGTACGCGGGAAATGCCCTACGGATCATTCTGAACAATTTGTGGAGACTATGTGTTTTATATTGGTTTCCCAGTCTCCGACTATTACTCACAGCGAGCGGTTGTATATTTGTGTGTGCTTCTGATTTTTGTGCTCTCACTACTTCTGGTGTAAAACACGTGCTTTGTCACTTTTCACCTTCAACTTCTTTTATTTATAAAATCTACATCTAAACGTAAACAAAACTTGTGTTACTACAACAGTTCAGTGCTTTAGTGCAAAATGGCCCCCGGGCCCAATTCCCTTGAGCAGTTCGCCGTGCTTGCCGATGGCTTGGAGTAAAAAAAAAGAAGGAAAAGAAATCGTCAAAAACTCGAATTAGCGCTCTTTACATTCCAATGACAGTTTCGTAATGATCCCAAGTATATCACTATTGAATCAACTGAAGAAAATAAGACCCTATGCAATATTCCTGCCTTGCCGTACATAAGGCCCTCTGTGCTGTGAGGAGTGAAATCAACTCAGTAAGTGAGCTCCGCGATGGTAAAATCTTGATATTAGTTAAAAATAAAAAAAATAGCTGCTCGTTTCATTGCATTGAAATACCTCCCTGGTATCTATAGCATAAAAGCCAAATATCACGACAATTTAAATCATTCTAAAGGCACTGTATTTGCCCCCTTTCCGAACAATGTAAGTGAAGCAGAAATTGTAAGCGAACTAAGTCTACAAGGAGTTCGCTAAAAATTTCAAAAAAACACAAAAAATTTGACACCAAACGGTGTTTAACAATTTATAGCCTAAACGGAGCAAATTGATCATTGCCTGAACAATTAATGTGGAGACTTTCCCATACCCCATGGTTCAAAAATTGCCAGTTGAACACACCGAAGATTTTTTAAAAGCAGCATTCGTTTCTGAGATATCCCCAAACCCCCTAAATTGCACACGTACGTTTTGATGTGTCATAAATCATTTTCGAAGCTGTCCAAAATTCATGCAAGCGAAAGATAAAAAAATCAAAACAACAAAAAAATGCACCATCGTGAAGCCAAAAAAATATACAACTCATGTCATCTTCCCAAAAAACAATTCATTCATCATTTTTCAAAATAACGTAAAAATCGCTACATCGAAAGTTGTTTCAGAATTATCCATAAGTAATATCATTATCTGAGAGTTCCTCAACAACCTATTCACATATATAAAATACAGAGAAGATCAGCACGCATTCGCACATCAGAGTTATATTGACACAGCAAAGGATCACTATACCACGACTTTGAATCCAACTCAAACTCTACTAAATTTCCCAACATAATTCCCCGTCAGCAAAACCATGTGTTATTATCTCTCGCTCTGGCGGATACCATAGTACCGACGACTATGCAAAATTAAGCGAAACTCAATTTTTTATATATTATATATATTAAACTCTCAAAACATAACAAAAACAAAAAAAAAAAAAAAAAAAAAACTCGAATAAAAACAATTAACCACTTTCTCTTTGTTATCTTATCTCATTTCTCTTTTCAAATTCCAATGTTCTCAGTTCTACAATGGAATATCAATGGATTTTACAATAATTACCATGAGCTCCAGCTCTTGATTAAGTCTCTTTCACCATCATTAATTCTACTTAACGAAACCCATTTAGCATACAACGTTAACGCCTTCTGTCCCAAATCATATATAAGCATATTCTATAACTCTCCAAATATAACGTCTAGTAAGCAAGGCGTTGCAATCCTGATAAAAAAGAGCCTGCCTTACAAAAGAAATGATATCCAGTCTTCAATATCGGCAATCGCCGTTGAAGTTGATGCACTTCAAGCCAATATAATCTGCGCATATATTCCACCTACACAAAGTTTTACAAATACCGATCTCTTGGACTTATTGAAACAAGACAGCTCCGGCAATTTTTGCGGGTGACTAAATGCTTGGACCCAATATGGGGATCTCCAACATCAAAGAGAGAAAACTGATTGAGGATGCTCTGTTGGCTTCCGACTTTAAAAACAATGGTAACGCAACACACTTCTCTACCCACGGTTTTTCTCACACTTAGTTCATTGTGCTTTGTGAGACTTGCTCCAAATGTCACCTGGAAAGTATTATGATTTGCACGGTAAAATATCTTTTTAGTTACGGCAATTTCGCCAATCGTTTAATCCAAACCAATCTTAAAAACAGACTTTGCTGACTGGTGTACATTCTCAGGTCTATGTCATATGAAAACAGTTTTCTGGCAACATCAACAGAGAAGCTGCCACTATACAAAAATTATCCGCGCGGCGGCCCAAACAAATAGAAATAAAACCTCACACAATGTACCATGGTGGAAATGAACTAGCACTTCTCCGTTCAAAAAAACAATCGGGCTGGCATGAATATAAACGTTGTCAAACTATTGAAAAATTTTATAAAAAAGCGAATTTTGTTTCGCCGCAAAGCAAAGGAAGCGAAACGGAAAAGTTTTTTCGTCAGAAAACTCAGTTTCACTGCTAACATAAATCCCAACTTGCTCTGTTAAAAAGATTGGAGAGATTTGAATATATTGTCGGCGATCATGCTCCAAAAGCACATCAGTTACACGTCTGACTCCAGCTTTTGGTTATGCCTGATTCAATTGCGAACTTCTTTGCAAACCATTACTCAAGAGAGCGCAAATGAAAACTTTAGTATCGACTTCCGAATTAGCCATTTGATTGGCACTTCTCGCGGATTTCTCCTGTAAATAGCATAGGAGAAATAGAATATACACTTTCACTTGTCCGCAACCATAGAGTCAAAAATAACGATGTCCTTTGAGTATGCTCACGTCAAAAAACGCCCATGGCGTTTTGGATAGAAATAATCCGTTAATCAAAAATTACCGAAGTCGATGAAACTACGATTAGTTAAACTTTATTCAACAATATTTTTGTCTGGAGCTATCCACAATACTGGAAAACTTCAATATAATCCCATAAAAGCCCGGAAAATTACCCACTGACGTTAATAGCTATCGTCCTATCTCCCTTCTAAGCTGTCTTGGAAAAGTAATGGAAAAAATTGTAGGCAACAGGCTGTCATGGTACGCAAAAAAAAATAAACTAATAAGCTCTCAACAGGTCGGCTATAAAAAAGGGCACGGCACAGTTGATGCCTTGCTCAACCTAGACAATTTCGTCGCAAAGGCTCTATCCAGTAGAAATCATGAATCTGTGTTGTCTTTAAAATATCATAATTATTTACTAGAGACCCTTTCCAAAAAGCCTTTTCGAGCCAGTGATATTTAAGTCGAAGATTTTTTTAGAATTTATTCGTTTCTGAGATATCCGAATGAAATTGAGTACACAGGTGCATTCTAATGTTCTATAAATCATTTGTTGGAATTGGTCAGATCGGGTTGCTATATCACATATTTCCCAAACAAACGATCATTCACATTTTTTAAAGTTCGACTTAAAAATCGCTACATCGAAAGTTGTTCAGAATGATCCATAGAAAATATCCGACATGCTCGAAAAATCAACCCTATCAAGTATACAAATTGCACAGCAATAGACTTTTCGCACGGGAGTTAATTGATCAACTAACCGACCTTTGTTCGATTAAAATACTAATTGAGACACAATTCAAAATAAAACCATACCATACCATATAACCATACAAAATAAAACCGCGTTTTTACTACATTAATTTTTAAACGAATTAAACTCGAGTTGAAACTGGAATGCAGCTCTGCTGTGGTTGTTTTCCGGCTCGAAGTGTAACCAATTGAAAAGGCCATAAATTTGGTTTGGAAAATTATTTTTATGTATATTAAAGTACAAAATATGTGAAAATAATCCTAAATTCAGGACCAATTCACTTTTGCACGATATGACCACCTTTGCCCTAACTATGGCCTTGAAATGGTCGAAAAATAAATCGCAAGTTGCCCGAATGTGACTTGCCGGTATTTTGCTCAATTGGAAAAATTTTTTCGTCAGAAAACACAATGCGAAGCAACTGCTTCGCTCTCTCAAGTATTACTTGTTGTTGCGTCGGTGTGAGATCATGGGCCTTTTGGAACTTGTAAGGCTTGACCTTGATCTCATTTCTCAATATGCGTCGGATGCTGCGATCGGATATTTTAAGTTCTTTAGCCACTTTCCGAACCATCTCACGTGACGTTGCAGTCTTTTGATGACCACCTCCATGGCGTTTTGCGATGCTACGAGTACCAGTATCATTGTAACGAGTGATGGTACGACAAACAAAAACTTTATTCACATTAAGGTGTTTGAGCTCACGAACTATTGCTGGCTGTGATTTTCCAACTAAATATAAAGCAATCACACTATTACGTTTGAATTCCATCGCTGATCACTTTTTATACTCTCGCAACAAAGTTGCTAAGGAGAGTATTATAGTTTTGTTCACATAACGGTTGTTTGTAAGTCCTAAAACTAAAAGAGTCAGATATAGGGTTATATATACCAAAGTGATCAGGGTGACGAGTGAGTTGAAATCCGGATGTCTGTCTGTCCGTCCGTCCGTGCAAGCTGTAACTTGAGTAAAAATTGAGATATCATGATGAAACTTGGTACACGTATTTCTTGGCTCCGTAAGAAGGTCGAAGATGGGCAAAATCGGCCCACTACCACGCCCACAAAATGGCGAAAACCGAAAACCTATAAAGTGTCATAACTAAGCCATAAATAAAGATGTTAAAGTGAAATTTGGCACAAAGGATCGCATTAGGGAGGGGCATATTTGGACGTAATTTTTTTTGAAAAAGTGGGTGTGGCCCGCCCTCTACTAAGTTTTTTGTACATATCTCGGAAACTACTATAGCTTTGTCAACCAAACTCTATAGAGTCGTTTCCTTCAGGCATTTCCATATGCAGTTCGAAAATAGAAGAAATCGGATAATAACCACGCCCACCTCCCATACAAAGGTTATGTTGAAAATCACTAAAAGTGCGTTAACCGACTAACAAAAAACGTCAGAAACACTAAATTTTACAGAAGAAATGGCAGAAGCTGCACCCAGGCTTTTTTTAAAAATTGAAAATGGGCGTGGATTCGCCCACTTATGGACCAAAAACCATATCTCAGAAATTACTAGACCGATTTCAATGAAATTCGGTATATAATATTTTCTTAACACCCTGATGACATGTAAGAAATATGGGTGAAATCGGTTCACAACCATGCCTTCTTCCAATATAACGCTATTTTGAATTCCATCTGATGCCTTCTCTGTATAATATATACATTAGGAACCAATGATGATAGCGGAATAAAACTTTACACAAATGTGGTATTTGAGCTGAGGTAACCCTTGTGGAAAAATTGTCGTGATCGGACTATAACTTTTCAAGGTCCTTGATATCGAACACGAAGAACTCAGTGCCTAACCTAACCTAACCTAATTTTTCACCGAAAATATCGGTAAATCTCTCAGAGATTTTCATGTAATTCAGAGGGCATCATTTTTATACTCTCGCAAAAAAGTTGCTAATAACAGTTTCTCGATTATCACTTTAGCATGCGAGAGTATAAAATGTTCGGTGACACCCGAACTTAGCCCTTCCTTACTTGTTCTGTCTTCATTTATGTATAAAATTATATTTTATGAATCCATTATTACACATTTGTATGTATTTAGTGATAACTTCGGGAATCCCTTCTGAAGTTAATTGTTGATTGTCTAAATATAGAGACCTCTCGAAATGAGCTGACAATATTAAGCACTTTGAAACTGTTGACATGCAATGACACAATTTTCAAATTTACAATCTTGTATTCACAGAAATAATCTACTAACTTAATGCCTAAAATATTTTAGATTTATACTCAGCTCCTTGCTTCGCTATAAAAAATAAAACAAACCTGCCGCAGCTTGAGTTGACAATAACGAGGGCAACAAGGCATAAGTTAAAAAGCTAAAAAACGCTACATCGGTAATGCATTAAAACACTTAAATTATTGAGTTGATTTTCAGCCTCCTAATGGCGTGTGTAACCAAGAGTAGGGGCTACAGAAATTAAATAAAGTTTTGCGCTTGATTTGCTTGTTAGAAGTTTCTAGGTATACTTTCGGTACATTGATAATATTTTATTCATTAGGCATAATTTGGAAAATTTTAATGGTTCACAGCATTTTGCCATTGCGCTTACAAAGTGTGCTAGAATTTGACCGTTCAGGCGGTAGAAAAAGGTCAACGCAGACAACTGGTGGTTGCTACTCAAAGCTAAGTATTTTTGTTTTCCCTTGCAGGCAGACTAGCTGCGGTTGTTAGCTGCGCTTGGCCTAAAAAGAATTTTGTGGCAAGAGGGTTGGGGTTGAAATGCTGTGGCAGATAAGGGTCAAAAGAAATGTCTTTGGATTTTTTTCTGGGGGCATAGAAAATGATTTTATTAGGTCTGTTGGGTTATTAAAAATTCATTGATTTTACACGATGTGAATTGTTAATATTAATTTTGAAAATAATTTGCTAATAATTTTATTTTCATTTTTAAAGTGATCTTTAAAAAATAAAAGGAAAAAAACGTTTAATACCGTTTACAGTATATTTTTTTGCATAAAAGGGTATTAAAAGACCTTAATATTTTCGTATTGACCCGGCGGTTTGTAAGGCAGCTATATGCTATAGTTCGATCTGAATAATTTTTTGACAAATCGTGACAATACTTTAGACGATAAGCCGTGCCAAGTTTTGTGAATATATTTTGTCAAATAAAAAAGTTTTCCATACAAAGACTTTAGTTTGAACGGTCCCTTTGTAACTGTGATATTATCTTAGAAAATAAGCATGACTGATATATGCTGCAGTTGTCCGATCCATGTCCGAATATTTTTAATGAGTTTTTTAATATCTTTATTTATGGCTGAGATTTTGTGGGCTGGCATTATTTTGCCCATCTTCAAACTTAACCTTCTTATGGAATAATACTGTACCAAATTTCATGAATATATTTTGTCAAATAAAAAAGTTTTCCATACAAGGACTTGATTTGCATCGGTCAGTTTGTATGATGGCTATATGATATAGTTGCCCGATTTGTATGATTTTTTGTAAAAGTGTGATATTACCTTAGAAAATAAGCTGTGCCAAGTTTTATGAATATATCTTGTCCAACAAAAAAGTTCTCCTTACAAGGACTTGAGTTTGATCGATCCGTTTGTATGAGAGCTATATGCTATAGTTGTCTGACCTGAATAAATTCAGGCTACAATTGCATCTGTTCTGTTGTATTAGATAAATTATTAAAAAAAATAGTAATTTTAATTAAAATATTCTAATTAGCAAGAAATTTTATGCTACATATGCTCCGAGGCGTATGAGTAACATATTGCATACATTTCACTAGAGGTTTGAGAGGATTTGTCCAAATACCAAGTGTATCGGTATGAAGTGAGCGTTATCATACAAATGTATTGGTAGACAACATTTGTTGTGAACGAGCCTTAATTTTTATTAAATCATGGTTTAATCCGGAACAACCATCAACATCGACTGCAAAAATAGATCGATTCGGTAAGAAGGCAAGTATCTGTGTTTGATGTAATCAGAAGGGTGTGGGATATCATGAGCTTTTAAAATCTACAGAAACTGTTAATACTAATCGCTGCAGACAACAAGTGATCAATTTGAACCATGTATTGATCGAAAAACGACCAGAATGAGCCAGAAGACACTGCAAAGTAATTTTGTTACACGGCAATGCACCTGCACACAAAGCAAAATCGGTTCAGCATGCAAAGCATCAAAGTACTTGGCTGGGAGCTGCTACCTCATGCGTAATCAGAATTGGCTCCTTCCGGATAGGGGTTGTTTCCTTCGATAAGGTACGCATTTCATACAGCTGCATCTGGTACATATGGGCATTAGACTACAAAATATTTCAATGCCTGCTATATTTGAGCAAGTTTTGTATTTATTGTCATTTTTCTTCGATTTGATTACTAGAGTTATTTTAAAAATTAAAGAAAAAACTGTTTTCATGAAAATTACTCATACGCCATGGTACGAAATATTGGGTTGACCGAAAAGAAACCGGTGATTTTTTCAAAAAAATGACATTGAACATTTTTTTGAGTTTTAGAATGAACTTTAATCAATTATATATTTTCCATTTTGTTGGATGACCTTTCGCCACCTTTCCTTTAAATTCATTATTCCACGCACATAGAAATTCTGGCCTTTAGCTGCAAAAAACTGAAGCAAGTGGGATTTTATGTCCTCGTCCTTATCAAAAGTTTTACCATTCAAAGAGTTTTGCAAAGACCGAAACAAATGGTAGTCTGAGGGTGCAAGGTCAGGGCTATATGGTGGATGCATCAAAAGTTCCCAGCCAAGTTCACTCAGTTGTCCTGGTGGAATATGACACCTTTACGATTGACCAATTCTGGTCGCTTCTCCTTGATAGCTGTATTCAATTTGTCCAGTTGCTTACAGTAGACATCCGAATTAATCGTTTGGTTCCTTTTAAGCAGCTCAAAATCCCACCAAACTGACAGCATAACCTTCTTTTGGTGAATTTCAGCCTTTGGAGTGGTTTGTGGCACTTCATCATGCTTGCACCATGATCGTTTTCGATTGACGTTATTTGCAAGGAATCCATTTTTCATCTCCAGTTATGATTTGCTTCAAAAACGGATAATTTTCATTGCGTTTAAGATGCATATCACAAACGTTTAAGCGATTTGTTAAATGAATTTCTTTCAATTCATGTGGTACCCAAATATCAAGTTTTTTTACCATCCCAAGACGTCGTATATGATCATGTATGGTTGATTGTGGTATATTTAACTTCTCTCCAATCTCACGCTCAGTTACATGACGATCCGATTCGATTAAAGCCTTGATGACGTCATCATCAACTGCACTTGGCCGACCTGAAAGTGGCTTGTCTTTGAGTGAAAAATCTCCCAAACGGAATTTGACAAACCAACTTTGACACTGTGTTTCTTTTAAGGCTTTGTCACTATACACTCACGTAACTTTTTAGCAACCTGAGCTGCAATTTTTCCTTTACGGAAATAATAAAGTAAAATATGACGAAAATGCTCCTTTGTGGGCTCCATATTAAAATTGCTGCCAAACAAACAAATATAAATAAAATTACGCGCGCTTTTTTTCTAAGGCAAGGTAAAAGTAAGAGCTGATATTTGACAAAAGCAAAAATGCAATAACAGAGTTATAAGCCGTTCAAAAAATTGTCAACGCCGTTTGTATGCAAAATCACCGGTTTCTTTTCGGTCAACCCAATATATTGTATATATGTTAAGAAAAGGCGGAATACTCTACACCACTCATAAATGGATTTGCTTACGTTCTTTAACCTTAGAACCGTGATTTGAGCACTCACTTGGTGGTGACCACGTTTCGATATCCAGTGACCAATCGGATTTCGGAGATGATAACACTCAGGCCATTAGAGATCCATGTTTCGAATAATATACCCACGATGAGGCTGCTGAAGATATGGACTTTAATGAAAGTAGATTTGATTCGTCAAATACGGCAGTTAAGGGTAATCGTGAAGAAAATATTGTGGTCAGGTCAAACTGAAAAAACGGCGATCGGAACTGGCATTGGATATGCGTAGACAATCAACGTCACTACTATGCCTTCATTCATTTGGCAAAAGAAAAACAAACCGCTTTTTGAAAGAACTTTCTATTGAGCTAGCGCAGAAGCAATTACAAAACCGATGAAAAACAAAAATTAATTCTACTACTAAAATTGCAATGGACTTGATAAATTGCAAACAGGTTCCCGCAAAGCCAGCTCGCGTCTAACAATATAGGTAGCTTTTTATAATTAATTTTATTTCAAAATTAGTTCATTTTCAAATATTTTTCACCATTTTCTTTGCTTGCATTATTCCGACATGCACCAAATACTATATAAGTATGTTTGAAAAGTGCTATTTTGCAAAATACAAGCTGATACAGACCCAGACAATGATGAAGATACTCCAACAACGTCTACACCCAATCAAAAAGCATCGAAAAGAAAGCGAAAAATTTCAATACTTTGTGCAGCTCGAAATGAAAATTTTTTTTTTTCAATTTTCATATTTTTCAATAAAAATACCTTTATTTGTTGCCATAAGTTTCATTAAATGATTTGCATAAACAAGCGAAATATTGACGTTTCTATAAAAAAAAACGTCTTAAAAGTCTTAATTTGCATACAAAATACATTTCGTGCCCACGTCATCAGATTAAGCTGTACAGCTATGTTACGGTTCTAAGGTTAAAAACTGAAAGAAAAAAGTTGAGAAAATTACTCATACGCACTGTGTAGAAAGTATGCCTAATAGGTTATTTCTATCAAAATTTTTAATTTTTTTGTTCAGCGATTACCCTGTAAAACATTTTTATTTGATGTCGAAAATCCTCACCAAACATGAGTCTTGTTGCTCAACCCTACGCGATCGCTTGTTTTATTTAGTCTCTCATATAATAGATATGAGTAAAGTTTTTTTCTTTGTATTGATATTTAACTTAAAATTTATAAATTTATTTCATTTTTCCAAATTCCAAGTTTCTCAAAATATCTAAGTTTAGTAATTTTTTAATACCATAACTACCCTTTGTTAATAAAGTGCAAATAAAAGAAACAAATTAAACTAAAAATTACAAACAAATTATGATTTAGTTTACTTATAAAAAAACTGCATGTTTTGTTTAAAAAGCTCTTGCGTTTCAAAAAAAGCAAAAACGATAGAAATATGCTTAAAATTTCTGCTTTGTAACTTCAAAATCAGCTAGTCTATAAATTAGACATGAAATTTGAAATTTTAAAATCAATTAAGGCATTATAAAAAATAAATAAATTTTTTTAATAGAAATTTATATACTTATAGAAGCTTGTGACAATGAGAATAAATACAAAGTAATTAGAAATATTGCAAATATTTCTTTTCTTGCCTCAACTACTTCGTTACTTCGGGAAACAAAACCTGCCAGAGTGTTAAAACTTACCGAACTTGCATTGCATTGAAAGTGCATATTACTTATTAATGCAGCAATGTCTCGCCGTTGAGTGCATTTACATGCCAAATTATTTCATGTTGCCAAATATTTAATGACAAGCGTTAGTGCGAAAATAATGAAGAATGGCTAAAGTGAAATTGACACTCATAATTAAGTTCGCAGACAGCCGTGCGAATGGACAAAATTGGATATTGAGCATGAATTTATTTTGGCAAGTGCATGTGATGCGTAAATAACTGCTCGAAATGCAACGAAAGTGTTGTACAGTGGGATCAGCGTAGTGATGAAAGCGGTAAATATTTAATAATTTTCCATTAAGAGCGCTACAAAAGTTTTTTTTAAGCAAAATAAAAACGGTTTGGGATATCCATGAAATTCTTTATTTCTGTGAAATTACATTCGATATAAATATAATTTCATGTATAATATATAAAAATAATAATATAAAAAGCCCACCACAGGTACGCTTGCAGAAGTTCAAACGCTGAAGACAATTTTCGATGTATTTCAATCATAAATCAGCCAATACTGCTGCAATTTCACGTTCTATATTCGTATGCAGCTCAGCAATCGTCGCTGGCTTGTTGACGTAGACCGAAGACTTGACGTAGCCCCACTGGAAATAGTCTAATGCCGTCAAACCGTACTACCGAAGCGGCCAATTGAGTGGACCATTTCGTGAGATAACACGTTCATCAAACTTAGTTTTCAATAAAGCGTTTGTGACATTTGCAGTGTGGCTTGTGGCGCCGTCCTGTTGGAACCACATATTGTCCAAGTCCATATCATACAATTGCCTATTCACAGTAACGTGCCGGTCTTGATCATCACGGAAGAAGTACTGCTCAATAACGCCGCCGGCCCCTAAAACACACCAAACCGTAAGTTTTCGGAATGTAATGGTGACACGTGGAGTGCGTACGTACTTTCACAGGTATAAAGATATTTTTTTTAAACTTTTGAAGTGCTGTTATTGAATTGAATTCAGACCATACTTCTCTTATCTCCGATATACATTACATAACTAATAGACAGATTTTCGAACTACCGGTGCACTCAATGAAACTACTTACATCCGTTTTGTACTTTGGGGACAGCCATTAAAGATTGGGTGCCAAATGGATTTAGGTATTCTGTGGTTGGCTTGTGTTAACGCTGAGATCAGTAAAATAAAAGATTGTAAACACAAATCCTGGACTTATGTAAATATGACTTAAGTCCTTTTCTTCTTCTTATTTACTGGTGTCGGTGTCTACGAGGTTATAGCAGAGTTAGCAACAGTGAGCCTATCGTTTCTCCTTTTCACAATGTGGCGCCAGTTGGAGATTCCAAGGGAAGCCAGGAACTTCTCTGGTCTTTCCAAAGGAGGAAGGTCTTCCTCTTCCTCTGCTTCCCCCAGCGGGTACTGTGTCGAATACTTTCAGAGCTGGAGTGTTTCCGTCCATTCAGACGACATGATCAATTGCCTGCTCAGTCCAACGTAGCACCTGTTAGCAAGCATATTCTGCGTTGGATTTCGAGGCTGACATTGTTGCTGGTAGATAGATGGTAGGAGATATTTCGTATTGCCCTCCTTCCCTACCAAACCCATTTGCTTCGCTTCTTTATCCATTCTGGAGGAAACAGAACTAACGACGCAGGAGTGAGGCCAATGATATCGATGTCATCGGCATACGCCAGTAGCTGTACACTCTTATAGAAGATGGTACCTTCACTATTTAACTCTGCAGCTCGTATTATTTTCTCTAGAAACGGATTGAAGAAGTCGCACAATAGGTAGTCTCCCCTTCTGAAACCTCGTTTGGTGTCGAAGGACTCGGAGATGTCTTTCTCGACCCTGACAGAGCTTTGGTATTGTTTAACGTCAGCTTACACAGCCATATTAGCTTTGAGGGGATACCAAGTTCAAACATAGTGACATAGAGGCATGGTAGTTGGCGCAGATTGTGGGATCTCTCTTTTTGTGTGTGGGGTAGAACACACTTAGGTTCCAATCGTCGGGCATGTTTTCGTCCGACCATATTCTACAAAGAAGCTGATGCATGCTCCTTATCAGTTCTTCGCCGCCGTGTTTGAAAAGCTCGGCCGGCAGTTAATCAGCCCCCGCCGCTTTGTTGTTTTTCAGACGGGTAATTGCTATTCGAACTTCTTCACGGTCACGCAATGGAACGTCTGCTCCATCGTCATCGACTGGGTAATCAGTTTGGCCTTCTCCTGGCGTTTTGCTTTCACTGCCATTCAGCAGGCTGGAGAAGTGTTCCCTCCATAATTTTACTATGCTCTGGGCATCAGTCACTATATCACCTCTGGGGGTTTCTACAAGGGTATGCTCCGGTACTTAAATGTTCTTTTAGTCGTCGCATCTTATCGTAATCTTTCGGCCTTTCCCTTGTCGTCCAGCGTTCCTTTTCAATTCTTGTTTATCTAGTCTTATCACTATTGCGCCGTGTCGACTTCGCTATCTAGCACGTCGTTATATAATAGTTTGTCAAAAAAGTCTTGCGGTATTTTTATTGAATTTTTTTTTATTGAAATTGAAGTGAATTTTTGATGACTCATGCCCAGCTCTTTGATGTTACGCGTACTATGCCGTCTCTTTCGTACCATTTCAGCTGTTCTTTTCGCATTTTCGACGAGAACCAATGGTTTCGCATCTTGACCAGCTCTACACCAAACGAAAACGGAAACCATCGTTGTGCGGTGGAAATGGAAACTGTATCGGGTCCATAAACTGCCAAATTTTATTGGCTCTCAGAGATGCATTTTCGCCTTTATCGTCGTAGTACTGAAAATATGCATTTTCTTTTATTTTGCTCCATGTTTGCGACGCTATAACTCACGAACGACTTAAAAGAAACGACAATCAATCGACAATAAAACTAGAACTACGCGCTTTCAGTGCCAACTAGCGAAAATACCGCAAGACTTTTTTGACAACCTATTATATATCTTCTAAACTATTTACTCAAAATGAGTATGAAACTCTCTTTCGATCGTTCCCAGCGGACATGGTATAAACTCTGGACAAGTGACAAGGTTGACCAGCCTGTGAGCTTTGGCCTTCCTGCAATTGTTGACTACGCTACAATTAATCTGTGGTGTCGACAATGCCGCCTAGCTTTCCGCCTATATATGTAAGTACTCGTATATTGTAGCTATCTGTATCCTCCCTTAATTGTTCAATAAAACATCACAGCCCTTATATGTACCTAGTACTTCTTCTTGGAAGTTGCTGACTGAGTTTGGCAGCCCGATAAAGATAAAGAGCTGTCAAGATCATTGTAGTATGCACCCGTCCCAAATCATCAGTCCATTTTGAATCCGACGATGCAGGTATCAGCCTTCCCTACTAAACCTTTTCACCACCTACGTCATTAGGATATTCGTACCTGAAAGTGACTATTGAAATCTAACTTTAAACGGATATAGTCTGATTCATTTAAATTTGGCTGGTTGAAGATGACGCTATGTTCGTACTTTTTTCTGTTCTAGAAGTAGTAGTAGAGTAAAGAAGGAAGTAACGAAAATATTTTTGGCATGTATGAAAACATTTTGATACCAAAGAAGAAAACACAACACAACGAACGGTTTAACGCTATGGTACATCGCTAGTGCACCCAGTTTGCTTAAACATCTGGCATGCTGGATTCGCTCCTCTCCACCGCAGAAATGCCACCCTTCCAACGCCTGTGTCCATTGCAAGACTTCATCACCATCATTATTACACAAAAGTTTTGGACCATTGTGTGCCGGATGATCTCTCCGAAGTAAGTATGAGATAAACCCACATTACTGAGCGTTTATCTGTGATTTTTTTCTCTTTTACCATCACTTTTGTTGCTAACTTTGTCTGTAGTTCTTTTTCTTTTCTTTGAAATGGTCAAAAGTCATTTATTAATTTTTTAGTGTGTGCGATTGCCATGTTTACCACTACATATTTCCACTGGCATTCTTGTCATTTTATCATTGCCAAGCAACAATCAGTGAAAGCGCATCATTTATCTTATAGATCTTATCGCGTTCATCAACATATCGATACATGCAACAACATTGCCTTTATCTACTTACACACCGATATCGTTGTTATCTACCAGCGGCACATTGAGTCTTGACTTCGGTAGCGCCAGACTACCGATTGCCGCGACGAAGCCAGTTTTATTTTTTACTTTGCAACAACATCATAACACATTAAATGTCTGCTGTGACAACTGCAAAAAATTAAAAAAATTAAAATTTAAAAAGTAACTAAAAAATAAAAAAACTAGCAACTTCCGTTATTAGGATTTTTCATTTATTTTATTAAATGTGCATATTTTTGTGTTGAGTAGTGAACACGCTTTACCTAATAAATCGAATAGAGACTGTGATTTGGTTTGTGTTCCCACTACTTTCCGATTTTCAAGGGCGTTTCGGTTTCGATAAAAAAATTCCTTATATTTTGGCAAAAATCACATCCACTATTTGTTTCGAATCGTGGCACTGAATTTGTTAGTCAATTTGGGTACTTAAAGTGATATTTCTTACCTGATGCCTTTATGGAAGTAGGCCGCAAATCTAAATGATCAAGGAATTTTTATGCATTTTTTTGCTGTTCGGGAAAATTAGTCGGAAAGAAATCAGTTTATTCAAAGGATAGAATCATTCAGTAGAGAAATGAACTCAACTTAAACAGTGGCAGATTCAGAAGGGGAAATTGGGGTACATTTCGATATCGCAGGCGTGTGCTAATTTGAATTTATAATTGGGAATTTATGCCTATGTCTCATTCTATCTATAACTCATTCACTCAGCGTGATTCTTCAGAAAGAATCGATCGATCTTGCAAAGGCATCAAATATGGTGTATGATACGCTGCTTGTAACGTTCCGAAATCGATGACAAAAAGCTGTGGAATATTTTCGATCTATGAACTTGATCACTGGTAGTGCCATTGGGGGCAGAAGCAATAGTCAAAAGACAACATGTTACTGACTACTGCATTGGAAACGTTGAGGAACTGCGATGTAGTCCTATACCCCATAATCCATAGTTTTCTTCGCATATTCTGCACACTTCCTGTAACACATGCGAGCTCTGAACGCTCTTCTTCGATACTTCGCCGTATAAAAACGTGGCTGACGACGAACCGAGTGAGGCAATGGTAGGGTAGCGAAACGTCCAATTTTTTTATATCCGAAATTTGGCTGTCATTCATAAGTGATAAGTTAATCTCTAATAAGTTTATGGGTTTCTTCTTTTTTATCATTACTACTGTAGATCGGTCTGGGCCAAGAACAAAAAACTTCGCCAGTTGCGTCTATTGTTTACGAGATGACGCCAATTGTACATTCATCTATAAGATGCTTGGGAGTCCTTGCATCCGTTGAGCATCCATGGGTCTTGAAACGAGGAACTTTTTGTTGGGCCATCCTCTTTTAAGTGGCCTATATAGACCAATCAGCACATTCGATTGATTTTTTGTCTGCTCAACTACTTGCATATTCAATTCGCCGTAGAGTAGGTCGTAGTTCTGTCTTCTTCGTTAATCATCGTTCAAGCGGATATTTCCAAAAGCCCTTGCGAAGAACAGTTCTCTCGAATGCTCTGCTTTCTCATCTCGATTCGTCATCGTCTATGTTTCTGCGCCGTGTAATAGGACGGGAATGATAAGAAATTTATAGCGCGTAATTTTTAATTGTCGAGAGAGGGATCTGATTCGCAATTTCCTATGAATGCCAAAGTAGCACCTGTTAGCAAGAGTTATTCTGCACTTAGTCTCCAGGCTTAGATTGTTGGCGGCTTTTACCACTGGGTCCGACATAGACAAAGACCTTCACTTTTTCAAGTTTATTGCTGACAATAGTGTTTAGTTTAGATGCGAGGAGTATTTGTGTGTGGCCTGCAGGTACTTTGTTTTTCCTTTTCTTTCTGTCACCATAAGATCAACATCTTTCGCTTTTTTTCTAAGCTGAAAAGTCTGCACTGACGGCTTTGTTGTTCAAACCTATGATATCAATATCAATTTAAGTAGGCACTGCTATTGCGGTTCAGATTAGCGTCCCGTATCAGCATTATATTGATGAAGGCACACAAGAAGGAATCACGTTGACTTAAAGTTCGTCTGGTATCGAGGTGAACGGAAGGATTCTTCCCGATTTTGACGCAGCTGATAGTTCTGCTCAACATCATTCTAAACACTAAAGGTTTTTAGGCTCTCATCGAAGATATTCAAATCATCTCATGATGCGTTCAAGGACATAGTGATACTCCTTGCAACTGTAAAGCAGATTAACTAGTCAGAGCAGGCGCTATTCTACAATTAGACCCCGAAAAAGTGAAAATTTATATGCCTCTGGCTGTTTACCTTTATTTAATCGACAAATATGTTTTAGGTATAGCTGAGTCGTAGTGGAGCTAATCTCTACATAAGAACTCTAGTAGGAGTACTAACAGGTCATTGTCTAATTGGTAGACATGAAGCTACCAGAAGGTAGAAGAAGAAGAGAATACAAAATATCTTCTATAGGAATGCAAAGCTTTTAATAGGAAAATCATCGCGACTATCGGTTAAGGGTTTCTTTGGCGATGGCTCAGAGGTTTACACATAAAACTTTTTTATTGATGAACTTCACCAACAGCACAGGAAGGTTCAGTGAGGAAATAATAGAGTGAGCATATTTTAGTCCCAGTGGTTTCGCAGTGAGACTTCTAAAGGCATAGATCCGTCCTTAGATATCCTCCTTTCCTAATAAATAAACTTAAATAATTAAAAGGAGTTACAATAAATAATATTTTTTTTCATAAAATTACGCCTCATAAGGTGTTAGTCTAGTCTACAAAAACTTCCAGAATAAATTGACAAATTTATTTAAATTTTACGACTACAGACTGGCTTAACAACATATGTCTTGCAGAAAAGTATTTATTCTTATGAAGCAATCATTACTGCTTTGTCAAGAAGTTGTAAGAAATTAAAAACTGCAGTCTTTCTGAACAATCTCCGCAACGGTGTAGAATTTATTTAGTCTCAAAAAGTCCACAATAAAAGAAATTCTTTAAATCGCTGAAAACTTCAAAATAATTATTTGCACTTTTTTGGAAGGCTTGTTGTCATCTCCGTGCCATATATTCTATATACTTAAATTTTGTTAACACGAGTGTGAGTTTACCTTCGTGGAATGTCATAAGATTGTCGTTGACAGTTTGCCAGTAACATTCAATTAAGTATGCACATTCTCATTAAAAACTTTACGCCATTAATAAATGCCACAAGGGTATAGAGGTAATGGAGTGATATGTGTTTTTAAGAGCATACACATATGTTATGATGTAATATGTAACATATATATCTTATATCATATATACATATGTATAATGTGTATTAGAGTATATAGTATAAGTACCGTGAGTTTTATAATATACCTTCATATCGTGAACGTAAAAAGCATTATTTCGGATAGCTCTTTAATGACAGAAATTAAATTTTTGCGATATTTTCTTTATCCGTATCTTCTGAGCCCTCAATACTATACTCCATGCAGTACCGGTAGGCATTTCTGGCAGGTTACGATTAGAATCGGGGAAGCTCTTCACAATAGCGCTCTCAAGAGGGACAGTTTGAAATACATCGCCACTTCCATTGCAACTCTGACAATTTGAACCTCTCTATCGCGGATTTTTCACTTGGTGATTCCTTCTATGCGCACATACCAGAAAGCGATATCAGGCTGGATCAAAGCCGCTGAGGAAGGGGTGCGGTGAAAAGACCACTGTAGTGTTCTTGCAGTGGAAGAAATTGTCATCAAAAGACAGTATTTTCATCAAAGGACAATAGGTGCTTCGAACTACAGGTTCCTTTCGGGAGGTGGGCATTCCCTCCGATAGCAGAGTGGCAATAACGGCCTTGAGCTCACTCAGTGTTCGTTGAGGACACGTTTTGTTCTTTTTATATGTCTTCCCGTGAGCTCGGTAAGCGCTGGTCAGAAACCAGAAATTGTGCGACTGCGAAACACTTCTAACCGAGAGTGGAATGCAAGGGGTTTCTGAACTATTTGTCATTAGCAAGATTCATCTCGTTGCAAAGGTAAGGGTTCGAACAGTTTCCAATAGACTCATATGCGGTAAGGCTACAAATCTTGTAAGATGCAAAGTGTCTAAGTGAATGGAGTAAGTTGAGGTGGTGTCACCTTGGCACTTTCTGCTCAACTTTATTCTTATTTATCCAGACTGAAGTTGAAACTTCTCGGCAGACACACCTTCGGCGAAGCTTGCCAAGCCTTTGGGATTGATATTGGTCTCCTTAAAAAGTTTCTTCGACCTATAAAGGTCTGAGAATTCATACCTAGGAGTTTTGGAATCGCAAAGAACTAGCGTTCACCGCTTTTCGAGCGAAATCTTGCTTTACCCTTGATGCGGCGATCAGCCCTATAAGCTAACTAACTTAACTTATTCACTGAAATTATAACTAAGTTAACTTGTTCACTTCATATTGAGATCGTGAAAAATAAATGGGTTCAGTGTTTCAGAAGTAGTATATAACACAATTTAACTCTCCTTTTAAAGGGTTATAATTATTGTAGTCAAAGAAAAAAAAAACAATCTGGAGAAAACACATTCAGAGTAGTGCTCTCGAAACACTTCGAATCGGAAAGCTGCAGTAAAGCCATTGCTTTAAAGTGGGGTTTTGCGACTGCAGATGGTCTATTGGCTCTACATAATTGTCATCTGACCCAGTAATTAAGGTTATCCGTGGAGCCAATACGCAATCTTACTGCGTTAGATTAAGCAAGCTCTCTTTCAATTTTCAGTAGCTATTTCGGTTAATTGCATCTGGATAATCCGCCTTATATGAACATCACACAATTCCATTAAGCTGCCTCAAATCATTTAGCTCCTTCAAGGAGGGTTTGAGGCAATGAACCCCACAGAAACACTTCAGGTCTTGGAACACTAGCAACACAAGACATATCACAACGTTACTTTGTGGTAGTCATGATGCTGGACAGAACAAAATGCTTTAACTTCTAGGCAAAAGGAAATTTAGTTATATTGTAGGTGTAAACACAGGGCTCCTACCTTAAGATCCCACCTTCATAAATTGAGAAAAATGGATTTGACAGAATGCAGAGCTTGCACGGATGATGGTGAAACGCTTCGGTTCCCAGTGCTCCAGCTTAAAAGACTTCGTTGGCTGCCATGAAAAAATCAGTTTTTTTTACCAAATCCAATGAGCTGCTGGATAAGACTTAATTCGGTTACCACTCGGAAGCGTAATGGGTCTAATGGCTTTCTTAGTGCGCCCGCCTGCGGTCTGGAGTTCAATTGGCTCCCTCTACAACCCAGCAAGTATTGCTTTCCGGCTGTGCACAAACTAATAAAAGCTATACGGCACTTCGTACCGCAATCAAACACGTAACATACTATACTTGAATTTCGAAATATATTTGAGTATATAAACTTAAGATTAATTTACTTACAACATATGCGTTTCCATGGGGAAATTAAAATAAAACTTAGCCACAATTTGAGCAGCCGAAAAACTATAAATAAATGATATTTATGTAGGCAGAACGAATACATTTATGTAAGTGTACATATGGCAACAGCAAGGTATACAAATATGTCTGCCACTTTTGTGACTTCCCAGGAAGCCTACGAGCACATCGACAAGCCGTCATTTGCGCAGGAAGTCATAAACGACATACACAGGCTCATTTAGTATTAATGTCAATTTCCTTTTCGACTAGTGCGTGTACATACTTCATATGTATGTATGTATGTATATTTGTATTACAGGTGAGCAGCAGTTAGCCCACACTTATATGCGCTATGAAGCGCAAGTGTTAAATAAGCAAATCCCAAGCGCAATTTTCCACCTAACCAACCGAATTTATTCGCATTTCAAGCCATACCTTTGCACATTGGTTTCTGCTACTCGTATGGTTTGTTATTTTTACGTGCAGTTTTTGTTGTTATGACACACATTAAATATCAACTGTAGCTTTACAAAGTACTGGTAAGCCATTCTATAGGGAAAACAATGGCATCTTAACGTTTGCCACTACTTTAGGTTCCCTCTGAGATCATTGCTCTTCCTCCGTCATTCGAATTTTGGTTTGCACGTATTTAGCTATCGCATTTCAGTTCGCTTAGTGCTGTCGCATATCATATCAAATGTAAGTATGTAAATGTAAGTGTCTTACTGGTCGGCTGAGCCGTTGTACTATATATTTTCGAATTGTCGAACTTTAAAATTTTACGGATCTGCTGAAATCATATGGTTGTAATTTGTATATATAGTACGGTAGTTTATAAACGTTACCACAATGATTCCAATCTTCTTCAAAATGGCAGTCAACTTAGCGCAAAACCTCTCTTACTCAAACTCTAATCTTCTTCAAAACAAAAACTTCTTAGCACAAGAGAATTCAAATATCCTTCTAAGCTTGTGCAAGAACTGAAGCTTCTCGAACTTCCCAAGCGACAGCGCTTCGCTCTTTGGGCTCTTTAAAAGTTCCAAGAAGATCCGACGTTTTCGAGCCAAATTTTATTCAGCGGTGAGACCCATTTCTGGCATAATGGGTATGTAAACAAACAAAATTGCCGCGTTTGGAATTCAAGAGCTGCCATTTCAGACACAAAAAAACAACGGTTTGGTATGGTTTGTGTGCCGGTGGAATCATCGATTCATATTTCTTCAAAAATGATGACGGTGAGAACGTAACCGTCAATAGCGACCGTTATCGCACCTTGATTACCAACTATTTGATATATGAAATTGAAGCTCGTGATCTCGGCGACGTTTGGTTTCAAGAAGACGGTGCCACTTCCTACACGTCGCAGCAATCAATGGATTTATTGATAAAACACTTCGGTGAGTAGATAATTTCATGTTTTGGTGCGATCGGTTGCCCACCAAGATCGTGTGATATCACACCGTAAGACTTTTTCCTGTTCGCCATCGAAAATAGAACTCAACCGATGGACCATCTGCGACGTTGCCGTGACCAACGTTTGAAAGAGATAATCTTCAAAAAATAAATGTCAAAGAATGTTCTTTCGAATGATAATAAACATTCCCCACTAAATTTTGAAATATCTGTGCTTTTTATTTAAACAAGTAGGGAACCTCGTACAAAGTGCCTAGAGCCAGCCACAAATCTATTGAACTAGATAGTATCTAGTCAATTCGTCGACTTCATGGAGAGTATGGCATCCAAGATGCTTCAACTTTTGTCTGGCGAAAGCCGGACAGTGAAGGAGAAAGCATCTAGATGCCTCCACTTATTCTTCCTCCCTACAACTTTTGCGTCCTCCAAAATCTTTAGTCTCACCTCGTGAGTGTCAATGGGATAAGTTCCATTTAAGACACCTATCATTGTGACATTGTGAATCTTGCTTAGAGCTAGTAGTGCCATGAACTTTTTGCGTTCCACTTTCGGCTGGAAGACTCTCGTAATCCAACAAGTACTGGTTGCTGGTCAACGCTTGCTAAGCTCGCACGAAGTCGATAGATCCAGCCCCTGAGTGTGCGCCGACTGGAAAACACCTGCTTGTTTTTATCGTAATAGGGTTTGGGTACGGAATCTCTTTCTTCCGAGTTCATCTGCTTTACAGTTTCCGACATTTCCGCTATGACCAAGCACCCAAACAAGTTTAATATGGTAGCAGCTTGATGGCGCAGATAGCGAGGTCATGCTTTCCTTGAATAGCTTTAAGCTCACTGTCAATTCCTGAAAAGCAGCTCTGCTATCGGAGTTGATGCGTACTTCACTAAAAGAAGCCGCACTTCGTTGAAGTATATCTACTGCTACCTTAAAGCTGTCAATTTTGCTCAAAAGACACTACCGTCGTCTGACAGCCTGAAACACAGAGTTGATTTAGAGCTCAAGGCAGAAGATCCTCTTCTATTTTCGCCTTGAATTTCGATTCATCTGTGAAAGAGCTCACTGCGCCTCCTCTCCAGACTTCCCTATCCACATGTATCTCGAAGCTGTGTTCACAGAGAAGAAGATGTTTGGAGTAGGTTCCGCGGCGCAGTGATCCAAGTTATCAGGAATTTAATCGAAATGCGAGATGATTTCGCTTTCCACCAGACAAATACGTCATAGACTACGGTTTCGTAAGGACAATGCACAACTTTTGGTGAGACACGTCAGTGTTCTCCAATAGCTCTTTTACAGCAGTATAGGGCAATCTGTGCCTTCCTGACTATCTCCTCAATATTGTGCTGCCTTAATAGCTTTCTATCGAGGATGATATGCAAAATCTTGTAAACCTGTTTTGAGTGGAAACACACTACAAATTGTCCAAAACACATAATTATTGTTTATACTAACTGAATATATCTAGCTATAAGCATTAACCGAAGGAAACAACTTCTTGCTTTAATAAGAAGCTCCACAACTATTTCTTAAGCACTATTTTAACAATTATTGTTGGTTATCTCGTACTCCTACATTACATGATCGCTTCGGAGTAGTACTATATCTCTATGTATATCTCTTACCATTTCTAAATGAAACCATTTGCTCGCATGCCAACCTATCTATTAATTTTAATTACTTAAAGGTCGTAAATAAATTGATAAACAACATATCAAAATTTCTTTCATATTTATCAATTCACAAATTGATATTTCGTACATCAGCCGAAAACAAAGAGATCTTATCGCGCAATTAATTTCGTATAAAAGTGGGGGAATTTCGCAAGTTTCAATATAGTTTAATATCAAGCCTTGTAGGCAACATATTACTACAGTCATTTTCGGCAAGCAGAGTAAAACATTAAAGAAGTGGCCAAGTGTGGTTTCATTGAGTTGAAAATGAAGAATATTTTTGGTAAGTTTTAATTACGCTAAATGTATATCAATGTTTTGCCGTTAAGGCAAGTCGATATACAAGTCCTAAACGAAACAGAACGGAGCTACCAAACAATATAGTGAGAATAACAAAAGTAAAAGTGTGACGAAACAAAGCTGCGAGTTTCGGTGGATTTATTTTGGAGAAACCTTTTATAGAAATCGTTTCTGTATATGCTCTTTGCTTGACAACGCTGAAGAAGCACGCTTCGTTTCCGTGAGAAATTCCATTAATATTTTTGTTTGTTTACCATTACAGTATTGGCCAGTGCCTTGTTGGTCCTGGCAGCTAGTGTAAATGCCGCCAGCTTGAGCCAAAGTGCACGCGCCGCCGATAATGCCCTATACAGTCGTTTCTTGTGCCGCAATAGACCGAATGGCTTCAAGACAATGGTGCCTGGCAGTTGCACCAGCTACTATACGTGTTATAACGGTGCAAGCCTACAAATCGATTGCCCTTACTACTATGATGGTGTGAAAAATATGTGCGTCGATCAAAATCCAGGTTGTGTTGAAGATCTGGCTGAAGTTGCGACCGCACCGAAAGCTATTGGTGCAGCACCATGTGATGGTGTTGTTAAGGGTTACGTTGTTGGTGAAAATCAGGCGCAATGGTATCAGTGTCTAAATAGTGCTGTGGTAAATTCTGGCGTTTGCCCAAGTGGACAGGAATATAATTTGGTATTACTGCAATGTGATGTTAAATCGTCATGTGGTGGAGCTGATCAACCATCATGCAGTGGAAATGATGCAACTACTCCTGCGCCAGCAACTGAAGCTCCAACAACATGCGCGCCACTAACTGATGCTCCAACCACCCCCGCACCAACTCCATGCGCGCCAACAACTACGACAACAACACCTGTACCCCCAACAACAACTACAACCACATGCGCACCAACAACAACTACAACTACTCGCGCACCAACAACAACTACTACAACTACTTGCGCACCAACAACAACTACAACTACTCGTGCACCAACAACTACTACAACCACATGCGCACCAACAACAACTACAACTACTCCTGCACCAACAACAACTACAACAACTACTTGCGCACCAACAACAACTACAACTACTCCTGCACCAACAACAACTACAACAACAACTTGCGCGCCAACAACCACTACAACTACTCGTGCACCAACAACTACCACAACTACTTGCGCACCAACAACAACTACAACTACTTGCGCACCAACAACTACCATAACAACGTGCACACCAACAGCAACACCAACAGTAACACCAAAGTGCACACCAATTGTAACACCAACAGTAACCCCAACAGTTACACCAACAGTAACCCCAACGTGCACACCAACTGTTACACCAACGGTAACCCCAACTGTAACACCAACAGTAACACCAACAGTAACACCAACTGTAACACCAACGGTAACACCAACAGTAACACCAACTGTAACCCCAACGTGCACACCAACTGTAACACCAACAGTAACACCAACTGTAACCCCAACGTGCACACCAACTGTAACACCAACAGTAACCCCAACAGCAACACCAACAGTAACACCAACAGTAACCCCAACAGTAACACCAACAGTAACACCAACTGTAACCCCAACAGTAACACCTACGTGCACACCAACTGTAACACCAACGGTAACACCAACTGTAACACCAACAGTAACCCCAACAGTTACACCAACTGTAACCCCAACGTGCACACCAACTGTAACACCAACTGTAACACCAACTGTAACACCAACAGTAACACCAACAGTAACACCAACAGTAACACCAACAGTAACCCCAACGTGCACACCAACGGTAACACCAACAGTAACCCCAACAGTAACCCCAACAGTAACACCAACAGTAACACCAACTGTAACCCCAACAGTAACACCTACGTGCACACCAACTGTAACACCAACAGTAACCCCAACAGTAACACCAACAGTAACACCAACAGTAACACCAACTGTAACCCCAACAGTAACACCTACGTGCACACCAACTGTAACACCAACAGTAACCCCAACAGTAACACCAACAGTAACACCAACTGTAACCCCAACAGTAACACCTACGTGCACACCAACTGTAACACCAACGGTAACACCAACAGTAACACCAACAGTAACACCAACGGTAACACCAACAGTAACCCCAACAGTTACACCAACAGTAACCCCAACGTGCACACCAACTGTAACACCAACTATAACCCCAACAGTAACACCAACTGTAACACCAACAGTAACACCAACAGTAACACCAACAGTAACACCAACGGTAACCCCAACAGTAACACCGAAGTGCACACCAACTATAACCCCAACAGTAACACCAACTGTAACACCAACAGTAACCCCAACAGTTACACCAACAGTAACCCCAACGTGCACACCAACGGTAACACCAACAGTAACACCAACAGTCCCCAACAGTAACCCCAACAGTAACCCCAACAGTAACCCCAACGGTAACACCGAAGTGCACACCAACTATAACCCCAACAGTAACACCAACTGTAACACCAACAGTAACACCAACAGTAACACCAACGGTAACCCCAACAGTAACACCGAAGTGCACACCAACTATAACCCCAACAGTAACACCAACAGTAACACCAACGGTAACCCCAACAGTAACACCGAAGTGCACACCAACTATAACCCCAACAGTAACACCAACTGTAACACCAACAGTTACACCAACAGTAACCCCAACGTGCACACCAACTGTAACACCAACGGTAACACCAACAGTAACACCAACAGTAACACCAACGGTAACCCCAACAGTAACACCGAAGTGCACACCAACTATAACCCCAACAGTAACACCAACTGTAACACCAACAGTAACCCCAACAGTTACACCAACAGTAACCCCAACGTGCACACCAACTGTAACACCAACTGTAACACCAACAGTGACACCAACAGTAACACCAACAGTAACCCCAACGTGCACACCAACGGTAACACCAACAGTAACCCCAACAGTAACCCCAACAGTAACCCCAACAGTAACCCCAACAGTAACCCCAACGGTAACCCCAACGGTAACCCCAACGGTAACCCCAACAGTAACACCGACACCATGTTCCACAACGACAGTTAAGCCACCGTGCACACGAACAACACCACCATGCACAACAACTCCATGCCCAACAATTACTACACCATGCCCGCAAAGCTCTCTGTATATAAACAACCACGAAATCCCAAGCGAAACATTACAGTCCAACGTATATGTGCGACCATATCAGCAATCGGTCCGACCCATATCTGTCTTACCACCGCAATCTCATCAATCTAATATGGATTTATACATAAAATACGTGTGTCAAGGCAAACCAACCGGTTTTATGCTACCCTCATTGAGGAGCTGCAACGAATACTACATTTGCCGTAACGGTCTTGCACTGAAAGTCAGTTGTGGCAGCGCCTATTTCAACGCCATGAAGGGACAATGCGATTTGCCGGAGAATAGCGGTTGCATACAACCATATCAGCGATTATATTGAAATTTGACACTTTGACTTTGAACTATAAATGCCAATTCATTTATGATAAAGGGAGAAACGAAAAGATAACGATAATTATTGCACATATACAAGTTTATATGGAAATATATATGTATTTGTAATTTTATAAAGATTCTAAATATATAACATATATTATTGAGCAGGATATTCATGAGAATGTGAACAGACGCCTTTTTTACTTTCATACGAGTATATCCTTAAATGCAGGGTGTGGCGCGTTCAATTTCATTTGTCTCTTCTTTCGTTGTGGACTTTAGAATATTTTTATGATTTTAACTCAATGCGTTACATAATTTTTTTTATTTTATTGAAAGATATACGATTCAACAACGAGTCGAAATTATTAAAATTTACTACCGAAGTTCGGAGTCAGTGGCCTCAACTTTAAGAGCGCTACGTCCAATTTACGGTCGTAATAATCATGCTGTCAGATCAACAAGTGAGCATCTAGTGAAAAAATTTGAATTTATAGGCACAGTATAAAATGTTACCGTGCCAGTGAGAGAAAGAAGTGGCAGAAGTGTCGAGAATATTACTGCCGCTAGCGCATCAATTGAGGAAGACACAAATGAATCTCTCATATGTCCTTCTCAAGCGTTGGGCATCTCTGTGACGTCACTGTTTCGAATTTTGCGAAAAGATCTTGGCCTACATCCTTACAAGATCAAATTGACGTAAGAGCTGAAGCCCTGAGCAACAACTTCAAATCCATCTTCAGTGATGAGGTTAATTTCTGGCTAAGTGGCTTCGTCAATAGGCAAAATATGCGTTATTGGTCAGGCAGAAATCCACACGTACTCCATGAGTCACTATTGTACCAGCCGGCGGATTATCAGAGAGATAATACGGCTTCATAAAAAAGAGATCCACTATTGACGCACTACGAGAAGTCGTCGATATTGCGAAATGTGCAGTAAGTGGCAAAAGATGGAAAGATGGCACAAAAAAGTATTGTGCGCTGATTACCCTGGATGTCCAAAATGCGTTCAACTCAGCAAAAGGCGCAGACATAATTAAAGCCCTGGATGAAATACGGGCCCCTGAATACCTCATAAACATAATAACGAGCTATTTTAAAAACAGAAAGCTGATTTTTGAGACGGACGAAGGCACCAAGAGCTACTCTATCTCAAGTGGAGTACCAGAAGGCTCAGTGTTTGGCCCACTATTATGGAACCTTATGTATGACGGGGTGCTAAGAAGGCAGCAACCAACAGACGTGAAACTATGTAGTAGCTTATGCGGACGACCTCATGGTGGTCGACAAACAACTAGCCGACCTGAGAAATAAATGTAATTAGTGCTTAAATAGTCTACGCCAATGGTTCTCTTCTATGAGTCTGAAACTGGCTGAGGAAAAAACAGAAGTTTTACTGATAAGCACTAGGAAGATAGAAGAACGAATAGAGCTCACCATAGGGGAATGCAAGATTACCTCGCAGCCGCAATTGAAGTATCTGGGGGTAATATTAGATTCCAAATTAAAATTTAAAGAACACTTGGAGTATACTTCCGCCAAGGCAAACAGAATTTATAATGCCCTATCGAGAATGATGACCAATAGAGGCTGTGTGCGTTCCAGCCGGCGATTCTTAATAGCGAAAGCAATGAGTTCCGTAATACTGTATGCGGCACCAGTATGGATACAGGCAATGGATACAAAAGCGTATGCTAAACAAATAATTGCAGTGCATAGGCTTTCTGCAATTCGGGTAATAAGTGCTTTCCGGACTATATCAACCGACGCTGCTGAAGTATTAGTCAGCATGCCAGTATCGGTAAGGACAGAGGAGAGAAACAAGAGTACTATAATGTGGCAGGAGCGGTGGAATTCCTCATCCAAAGGGCGCTGGACCCATCGACTTATACCGCATGCCATCATAATGGATAATATACAGACGTTTTATGGGACTTTCCTAGATTTCTATCTAACCTAAGTACTTAACATGGATGCTTTAGAAGCTACCTTTCAGATTCCACAATGACATTAGTCCGAACTGTCCGACGTGTACAGAGTATATAGAAGACTCTGAACATGTATTATTTTATCGCCCTCGATTTTCGAATACAAGGGAGAAGCTAAAAACCACAATCGGTGGTAGTTTTACGGTCGATAACTTGACGACACTCTTGTGTCAGTCGACTGATAAATGGAAAGCTGTCAGCGTTCATAATGACCAAACTGAGATCTTTTCAACAGACTAGGCGTCCGCGCAATAGAGGAGAACGATTTCGATGTTCGTGGCCCTCCCATGTTTGTTTTTGGCAGAGTCCTGAGTTGGGAGTAGGTTAGGTTTAGCGGATTAAAGTTCCGCACTTCGGCTTTCGATGCTCCCCCCTACAAAAAAAAAAAAAAAAAAAAAAAAAAAAACTATTGCACCCCGAAAAAGTACGGTTTGATCAGGTTTATGGGACGGAAAGTGTCATTGGGCCGTACTTCTTCCAAGAATCAAAACCGGCATGTTACTTGAATGGTAATATCATCTCCTCAATGGATTTGAAAGACTTCTCGAACAATATGTGATTTAACAATGCCACAAACCACAAAGCGAATGTTACAGTCGATTTATTGAAAACCAAGTTTGGTGAACGTGTTATTTTTCGAAATGGCCCAGTCAATTGGTCGTGCGATTTGACGTCATTAGGCTATTTCCTGTGCGGCTACGTCAAGTCTATGGTCGATGCCAAAAAGCCAGCGACTATCGATGAACTTTGTATGAATATCGAACATGAAATTGCAGCAGTTTGGCCAAACTATGCTTGAAAATCGTCTAAAATTGGGTTCAGCGTCTGGACTTCTGCAAACCAGCCCGTAGTGGGCACGCAAAAGAAATCGCATGCCATACATAATGGCATCGAATATACTTGTTTTGTTTTATTGGACACCTTTCCTATATGATTTTCAATTCACCATAAGCTGAACATATAATAAAGGTGGGTGTGGCCCCACCCCCTAATATACTAATTATACCTCTGTCTAACAAACAACGACTGCCATACCAACCAAACTTGCCAGGAAGGAACTCCCCCAGCACTTTTCAAATAATAAGAAAATGTATGACATTGTATAATAATCACGCGCACTCTCATTCTTATGTTATCTTGTGACAATGGAATCAATCTAACATCGCGCTTACTTTCCATATATTACAATTTTCAATTTCATCTGAATCTTTCACTTGACAGCATGTGGAGCGTCTACCAATAGGGATAACGAGGTTTCGACAGTTCGTGGCGGCCATGTTTGTTTTTGGATTTTAGTAAGGTCTGCGATTTCGTCATGCCACGTGAATTGAGCTGAGCAACAACTTGCTACAACGCCTGGAAATTGCCCAAGTTTATTACGGAAATTAACAGTCTCCGAAAAATTCAGAAATTCACCTTCATCGTAAAATCATCTTCTCAGATAGATTTGAAAGACTTCTCGAACAAACAGATGAGGTAGAAAATGCCAATACCATCAATAGCGAGCTAAACGCGACGTTGACCGATGTTTTGAATTTAAGGTTATATGGTTAATAATTTATTTTAGATTTGTATACCGGACAGTGAAAAGATCAGAACAAATTTGTAGTCCTATTTCGACCATTTTCACACTGTCATATAGGAATATAAAAATAATGTCATTTGCTTTTGTTTTAAAAAACGGGTAAAATGGATCTATACTTCCTTCAGCTGTCATGTACCTAATATTTTGTCTTAAGCGGTTTGAGAGAGGACCTTTCGAACTTCCGGTTGACTATATTCTCTATATAATGAATCAATCTGTGAGTGATTTTAATGAAATTCAGAGAGCATATCTTCCCAATATCTTTGTGCTATCAAATGTATAAAATCGGGGTGAAAAGCTTCTCGTAGCTTCTATATGACTATTAGCAGGCCCGTCATCAATCATATGAAAGTTCGACGTCAACTAACAAACCTTTTGCCGAATACGTCGGTCAATGAGAGGTTGCGATCGACTACAACACGAGCAGGGTGAGGTAGATACCAAGAGTTGAAGAGGGAAACGAGGCGCAGGAGATGCAAAGATTCAGCAATAAACGGAAAGTTTTAAGACCAGAACATATCATTGTAGTACCCAAAGTGTCAAGTGCCTGATGCTTAGAGCATACTCAAGTTATGGGGAGAACAGTCCAATGGTAGGAACGGTGAACAGTAGTGAAAGTGTTACATCTGAAATTGGCGAACCCATTTCCCCAATCGATGGCAATGTAATAGATGTTCCATTACGCGACTATGATAAGGTTCGAATGGCAATTACCTGCTTGAAAAACAACAAAACGACAGGGGCCGATGGATTACTAGCCGCGCTATGCAAATTGGGCGGCGAAGAATTGACAGGGTGATGCATCAGTTTCTTTGCAAGATATGGTCGGCTGAAAGCATGCCTGACGAATGAAATTTAAGTGTGCTATGCCTAAAGAACAAGAAGAAGGACCCCACAATCTGCGTCAATTGCTGTGTGATTAGCCTCTTTAATATAGCATATGAGGTCTTATAAAGCGTAGTGTGTGAAAGATTGAAGCCCATCGTCAACAAACTGATTGGACCTTATCAGTGTGGCTTTAGACCTTGAAAGTCTATCATCGACCAGATTTTCACAATGCGACAAATCTTGAAACTAAAATGACACACTCCGCCTCTTCGTCGATTTCAAAACTGCTTTCGACATGCCGCGATGTCTGAATTTGGTATCCCCACAAAACTAATAAGGCTGTGTAAGCTGATGTTAAACAATGCAACTTTACTGTTCACAATCATAACTTCGAAGTTGTAGAAAACTTCTTCCATCTTGGAAGCATTATTAACACCAACAACAGTGTCAAGTTCGAAATCCAACGCAGAATAACTCTTGCCAACAGGTGCTACTTCGGTCTGAGTAGGCAAATTGAAAAGTAAAGTCCTCTCTCGACGACCAAAGACCAAACACTACAAGTCCGTCATCGTTCCAGTCCTGCTATATGGTGCCGCGGCATGGACAATGACTTAATCTGATGAGTAGGCTTTAAGAGTATTGGAGATACAGTTTTTGCGGAAGATTTATGCTCCTTTGCGCATTGGCAACGGCGAAGACCACAGTCGATGGAATGTATATACTCGTAGTATAGTACGTATACATAGTTCAGCGAATCAAGAGACAGCGGCTGCGCTGGGTAGTCCATGGTGTCCGGATGGAAGGGAGGTTAACGCTATTTCTTGCTCTTATTTAAAATAATATCAAAACATGGTTAAATTGTGTGAGGTGCTTTGGCTAATCCGCAAGAAGGCTAACAGAGATCAGAGTTGTACTCTTGCGGGTAGTCGAAAAGGCTCCTGTAAAGTCGTTCGATTTCCGTTAATTCCCCTGGATGTCTAACGTTGTAAGATAAAAGCCGTTTTAGCCTCGATCTCGCAATATCGGGACAGTTGAGAAGGTAGCGTTTAGATGATAACCTACTTCTCCAAGTATCATCCCAGATTTTAGTTTTTTTTTTATTTTACCGCATGAATTCCTGTCGGACAATGACCGATTAGTAAAAGGTGAACTTAGCTCACCGAGCGCTTTATGAAAACTTAATGCCTAAGGCACCACAATTTAATTTCGCATATGAGAGCGGTAGTATTATATCATCGTCTAACTAAACACACGGAATATTAAACAATCAATATGTTACTTTGATTATCGTGAATACTATTTAATGTCATGTCTTAAATACTAAATACTAAACTAGTATTGATTTTAATTTTTTTTTAATATGGAAATACTATTTTGCCGTCGGCCACAACTCAAGCCATAAGTAAATATGAAATTTTAATTAATTTTTCCCCATCAACTCAAGGCAAATATGTTTCTTAAAGTGAACCCTATGACATGGCCGCAAGTGAATGATGCCAGCATCTAGTTTATGTGTGCGGTCAGAGTTCGTTGGCCAATGTCAAGATATTCGTTTGAGATACAACAAAAAAAAAAGTTAAAAATAAATGTGTTTTTGTCGAGTGATACTTGTAATTAAAAACCATCAAAAATTCCATCAAAGTGTTGGCCAAGCTTTGCCTTAACATTTTTGCTGTTGTGCTTTTACCAGCCAAAGGTACGCCAAACGCACACACACTAACACCATTTCTTACAAACACATCTACAGCATTTCTGCTGCCGCTTGCCGTTGTCTCATCGTTTTGCTGTGGCTTTTATGCCACAGCGCAGCCAGGCGTTGCCAACATCTTATTGTGAAAATATTTTTTAATTCCATTTTTCTTATAAATTGGCTACTTGTTTGATTGCCATTAAGTGTACGAGAGTGGTTATTCAAAAGAGCGTAGTAAAATCGGAAATGTCCCTTTGCCGATGAAGCCTTTTGCAGCAGCCACGTTTGGATGCGAACATTCTTTCAATAGCGGCTGTGGGGAGCGAGAGTTCGTTAGAGAGCGCTATGCAACAGTATGTGCAAACAAGCGCATTAATTGCAAGAAGTGCTAGTTGGTAGTAATGGAAAAAATTAAAAAAGTCTATAAGAAATGGCAAGCAGCTTAGAAGTGGTTAATGTGAAAGTGCAACAAAATGTATAAAGAATAAAAAAAATCATGAAAAAAGTTAATTTTAGTGAAACTATAATACCCTTCACGGTTGTATTTTTATACTCCTTTAACATGTTGCTACAGAGTATAATAGTTTTTTTCACCGGACGGTTGTTTGTATCGCTTAAAAATAACGGTAGCAGTAAGTAGTAAGTGCCCCAGTAGGCTAAGCCTTTTGGAAAAAGGGGCGCTACCCTGCCCTCTAAGAAGTTTAAGGTATACTATACATATATATCCCAAACCACATAAAATGAAATATGCAAATTTGCTCGGGGTTGATCCTAAAATAACCACTAACGACAGCACGAAAATGAAAATTTTACATTCAGGATGATTAATTTGACTTCTAGGGTGAAACAAAAAGTCTCTATGCGAGCGAGAGTCAAAATGGGAGGATGAACGTGGCATCACACCCATTCGGTGAACATCCATATCTCAAGACCGACCCGACTCATATCGACCAAGTTTGGTACGTAATATTATTTTTGCTATGTTTCAGTGCGACTACAAACACGAATACTTTCCATATAACACAATTTGAAATTCCATTTAACTCTTCCACTTTCCACTATGGAAATAATTCACCAATGAATGTATCGGCATAGAATTTTGTCGGAATGATGCGCTTAAACTAAACCAACCTCGTACCAAAAATTATCTAAATCGGATCAAAACTTTTGAAGCCTCCAGGGACCGAATATGGACCAAAGTTGCAATTGCGAGCTTTTTATCAAAAACATCCATCATTTTGTTAGTTACACCATAGAAATTCGGAGAGATTCATTTTCAAACAATTGTATGCCTGTATGTAAAAATGGGTTGAATCGGATTAATAATTTCTGTAGCCCCATATTTTAACAAAAATATTTCCGAACTTCCAGTTAACTTTATACGACATATTGCGGTAAAAGCCAGTTGAAAACTTATTCTAGACCCCATATAGGTTACATTACACCAGAAATTATGTTCCTTGCTTTGATCCTGGCTAGTTGCGAGGCAATAAACTTGGTTGAGGCGGCTAATGTCAGTTTAGGACATGTATCCTCGTTCAACAAAAGTCGTCTTGGAAAAGCTGGAGAATGGAGGAGAAAGTGCTTGGATCTTTCTACCTCGCTTTCTTTCACACATTTTATAGTTCACATTTTACAGTTCCCGTGTGAGTGGATTTAGAAACCCTACGATTGCGGCAAGACTAACTTTGCTAAAGGCAAGTAGTTCAGTAGATTTGCTACGTACGGCTCCAACGTAAAGGAACCTCACAGTCGCAAAGTCATCAACCAACGCCTTCTAAGCGCACGGCAGGTTCGTAGGTCCTGTACTAGAACTCAAGCTGACAACGGCGATACAACTCCTTCCTATTCCGGTAAGAACTAGGAAAGGGTACCCCTCTTGTTTGCCCATCGTCTACGCTTTGAAGTGCTTGATGCTAGTGAGGAGAGACTAACTTGAAACACACTGTTTGCGAGCTCAACGCTCTGCTGTCGGAGTGAATGTAAGTATGAAAGTATTTTAAAACCAACTAGTTCTGCCTGAAAAACAGTATAGTAGCCCGGTAACCTTAAGCTATACTTGACAAAGAACCCTTTACAGGAAACTCTCCTCTAACCTACCCTCTTCATTACGACCCATTCGTGGAAAAGCTCACTGCGCCTCTTCGCCCCGTCCAAATATCACTCGTCGGTATGTGAGCGAAGAAACAGTCATGAGAAGTAGTCTCTGCGATTCAGTGGACTAATTTTTTAAAGATGCAATTGAAGTAGGAGAAAATCTCAGCGTGACTCTGTTTAGTCCTCTTCATACATATATAACAACCGAATACCGAATACTTACCTGAAAATTCCAAACAGCCTTACTTAAAAAGCCAAATATCTCGAGATGTATTAATGATAGCGATTTTGACCTTGGACCTTTTTTGTAGCAAATAAAATTTCCTACAAGCTTGTTATTTAGATTTTTTCTATAGCTCTTGTTATTTACAAGATATATACAAAAAAATGCGAATTTCGTGGAAAAATCAGGTTTAGAGCCCCGTACTACCTCGCCGGTGTGAGTTTCGACTTTGTCGCAATAAGCCCTTTTTTAAAGTATTCAATTCAGAGGCATATGTATCTAAAGTCAAAGTGATGCCATAAAAAGCCTGTGAGGTATAGAAATTTAAAGAGAAGAAATCACGATTGTCGTGTATTTTCAATGAAACATTTTTATATGCCTTGGTACAGTCCTTAATGTTAATATTAAGGGCTTAAATTTTCAGAGAATTTTTTTAGGGTATTTCCAAGGAAATTTCATGAGGGGATTGAAAAAAAAATAATAGTTCAAAAAACAAACACCGTAATATATACATTATAGAGCCTCTGAGTTTTGCTTCTGGGTACAAACTGCATGACAAACTTAATACACATTGTGCAGGGTATAATAAAATAAAATATTAATAATACAAAACAAAAGACAAATTTTCCAGTTCGCAACCGAATAATCAAAAGAGACATTTTTATTTACGCAATTCTTTCAATCATGGTTTACCTTTGCCAATTAGTATTTAAGCACATTAATGGAAATTCCGCTGACCAACAGCAAGCGCCTTGAAGTGTGCTTAATTTTTAGTTTGTGGTGTCTTTGCTGCAGCAAGAAATTGCGTTATAGCTGTGTTCGGCTACGTACTGCTTTGTAGTTGAGAGAAGCTATGTGCCAGTCTAACTAAAGGATTTTTTTTTAAATCTTTAAATCTATAACTTTCCTCGTGCGATTTGCTGGCATAACTTGATTATTATTGCATTGCTCTAACATTGGTCTAATAACTAGCGCTTTAGAAAATTCTGCAACTCTAAAAAATAAATTTTGCTCTGGTTTAATTGAAGATAACTGAAAAAGTCTACTAGTAGAGCCACATTGTAAGGCAGGATAGTTTGAAAAATAATCTTCCTGGAATTTAACCATCTTATTATTCCGGATTTTTATTTGACATCAATGAATAAATTAGAGCAAGTGTAACATACAACAGCTGTTGGGCTAAATTGCAAGCAACAACACAAGATGTCACAATTCGTTGATTATTATGACATTTTTGAAGATTCCAAATTATCAGCGTATTGACATAATCTGCATTGTTGGTGTTATTTTTGCTTGGAAACAATCTCTGCCACTTCAAACACATACACTCAGTTAACGAAATGCAACATGGAGCTTTAGGAAAGCCGCGTGCTTCACATGCTGTTCAATGCCTAAGTGATGGAGTTTACATTCAACACTCAAGCGAATTTCCTTGAATTACTGAAATTTAAAGATTTGCGTTTCTACATAATCCGAAAGTTTCTCCCTTCTCAAGCTGTGTGTTTTATTGAAATGTTACAACTGTCTTCCCCCTCATCATTTAATAGCCAAAGCATATTTTAATAAGCACAACACAGGTCGTAAGGTGAAACCCGCAGCTGAGCTAAACAACTGCGAGCTTCCTAAGGATTAGGCATAAGCGCTCAATCACCCCCAAAATGCTGCGAATCGCGCTCGTGTGCTTGGATGGGGTTGAATTTGGTTCACTATTGCCGCTTGGCAAAATTCAGCGCCGTCCTTTTTCAACATGCCGCGCAAAGTGGCTAATTTGGTTGCTTTGATTTTATTTATTGCGGCTTTCGTTGTTATTATTAAATTTCAGGTTCATTTGTTGTAATCCAGTTAGGATGGTGCATATTAACTGAGGGGGAAAAGGAAATGGTGTTGATGGAAACGGTCGCGCCTAGCTGGAGTCTGATTGAGCCTGTAGTATTAATAATGCCTTCGGTTGAGCTCGTCTACTGTCAGATGCTTTGAAAAGGAAGCTTCCAAAATAACCTATTAGCATCTAAGAGGTATTGAAGGATTTTAAAAATACTTAACTTTTTTGATTACCGTCAAAAAAGCAACTGTAAATAAATAAATATAATACGTAGGTCGCCTTTTATATTTCGGGATTAGAGATTAGAAAAAATTAATGATCGAAAATCGCTTTATTGTTCTTCAAAATATTCTCCAATAAGTTTGATACATATACCTTTGCATGCGTTTGAATCATATTTCATAACACTTTTGCTACTCTGATTGAGGTATCTCCAAAACATGTCACAAGATGCATTCAGCTGTTTTATCAGGTCGCGAAAAGCGTTCACATCTTAGTTTATTTTTTATGAACGGGAGAAAAGAAGTCATCCGGACCCAAGTCAGGACTATACGGTGGATAACTCATGAAATCATGGTTTTGAGTACTCAAAAATGCAGGTGTTTCAGTTGATGTGTGAGAGCTAGTGTTGTGCTGAAAAGTAATCCGTATTATGCGATTGGGTTTTCTAATTTCTTGATAGACAAAGGTCAAAGGAATAATTGTGTATCACTTAGAAATTACTATTCTGTGTTGCTCTGACGGTATAGTTACGATACATCCAGTTCTTCCAAAAAACATTTTTTGTTGTATTCGACTTATCATGAAACCCCCACACAGTCGACTGCTCTTTACTTTCGGTCGCTTACTTATTATTGTTTTAGTTATTTTATAGAATGTTGATGGACTTTAAAGAAGTCTGGTCTCATCTTGGCATATCTTCTTCTGCTTTAATAGCGTAGACATTGTCGTTAGCCATTTGTCACCAATTCGAGATACCAAGTGTATCCAGGTACTTCTTCACCTGATCTCTCCAACAGAGTGGATGTGTACTTCTTCCGGCGGGTGCAGTGTCGAATGCCTTTAGCGCTGTAGTGTTTTCATTCATACGGATGACATGATCTAGCCAGCGTAGTGGCTGTCTCTTATTTCACTGAGCTATGTCAATATCGTCGTATAACTCGTACAGCTCATCGTTCCATCGAATTCGATATTCGCCATTGCCAATGCCCAAAGGACCATAAATCTTCCGCAGAACCTCTATATGAGTGACTTGTAGTATTTGGTATTTGTTCGTCTAGAGAGGGCTTCACTTCTCGATTGCCTACTCAATCAGAAGTAGCACCTGTTGGCTTGACTTTGTTTTTGGGGTTAATAATGGTCCAATCCAGACGAAATTATCTACGACTTCGAAGTTATAACTTTCAACAGTGACGTGGGAGCCTAGTCGCGAGTGCGATGACTGTTTGTTTGATGACAGGAGATATTTCGTCTTGCCTTCGTTCACTACCAGACCCATTTGCTTCGCTTCCTTATCCAGTCTGGAGAAAGCAGACCTAACGGCGCTGTTGTTGAGGCCACTCACATCAATATCATCGACGTACTCAGAAGCTGGACACACTTATAGAACTATTATACCTTCTCGATTCAGATCTGCAGCTCGAATTATTTTCTCCAGTAGATTAAAGAAGTCGCACGATAGAGTTTAAACTTTTCTGAAACCTCAATATCAGTTTAGACGGCCGTATTGATTTTTCGGGGATACCAAATTCATTTATGCGCATAACCAAACTTATTTGATTTGTCTCCATATATAGTCTCAAAAAAGGGTCTATCTTCAGAACGTCTTCAATGTAAAACTACACACTATCACAATAATTATGGTAGAGGATTGGTAGGTGGTTGGTGTTCTCTCGTTTTCTGACTATTTGCAGCACTCAATAAAAATGAAGCTTTTTGAAATTCAAAGCATACCAGCTGGGATTTAAACAGAAAGATAGTAGCGAGAAGTTAACTTAAACTAACAAGTAAGGAAGGTCTAAGTTCGGGTGTCACCGAATATTTTATACTCGCATGATAAAGTGATAATCGAGATTTCATTATCCGTCATTTACATATTTTTCAAATACCGTATTTGTGTAAAGTTTTATTCCGCTATCATCATTGGTTCCTAATATATATACAGAGAAGGCATCAGATGGAATTCAAAATAGCTTTATATTGGAAGAAGGCGTGGTTGTGAACCGATTTCATCCATATTTCGTACATGTCATCAGGGTGTTAACAAAATATTATATACCGAATTTCATTGAAATCGGTCTAGTAGTTCCCGAGATATGGTTTTTGGTCCATAAGTGGGCAACGCCACGCCCATTTTCAATTTTTAAAAAAAGCCTGGGTGCAGCTTCCTTCTGCCATTTTTTCCGTAAAATTTAGTGTTTCTGACGTTTTTTGTGAGTCGGTTAACGCACTTTTAGTGATTTTCAACATAACCTTTGTATGGGAGGTGGGCGTGGTTATTATCCGATTTATTCCATTTTTGAACTGTATATGGAAATGCCTGAAGAAAACGACTCTGTAGAGTTTGGTTGACATAGCTATAGTAGTTTCCGAGATATGTACAAAAAACTTAGTAGGGGCGGGGCCACGCCCACTTTTCCAAAAAAACTGCGACCAAATATGCCCCTCCCTAATGCGATCCTTTGTGCCAAATTTCACTTTAATATCTTTATTTATGGCTTAGTTATGACATTTTATAGGTTTTCGGTTTCCGCCATTTTGTGGGCGTGGCAGTGGGCCGATTTTGCCCATCTTCGAACTTTACCTTCTTATGGAGCCAAGGAATACGTGTACCAAGTTTTATGACGATATCTCAATTTTTACTCAAGTTACAGCTTGCAGAGAGACAGACGGCCGGATTTCAACTCTACTCGTCACCCTGATCACTTTGGTATATACATATAACCCTATATCTGACTCTTTTAGTTTTAGAACTTACAAACAACCGTTACGTGAACAAAACTATAATATTCTCCTTAGCAACTTTGTAGCGAGAGTATAAAAACTTGTGACTAAATCTCTGAACTGGGTGAAGGAATCATCACTCTTACGAATAAACAACAAAATGCTTCATCGTCCATTTTGTCTCTCAACGACACAGTTTTTATATTGATAGCCTTTTCTTAAGCAGGAAATCTTTTTTAGGCCATTTGCAAGCAATAAATGACTTGAAGAGTTAATTCCCAAATCTGAATGAGATCTTTATATTTTGAATAACATTTTAGTCCAAAGAACGCTCTCTTGCCCCCAACAAGAGGAAGTCAAGCGCTGTCTCCGCTAAACATCGCCGCATCATCCTTCTTGGCATTGATTATGGCCACAGTATTATAAGGAAAACCCCTGCTCTAAATGTACTGATCGGACCTTAGCAGTGCGGCTTTAGATCTGGCAAATCCTTTGTAGATCACGCTTTTGCAGTATGCCAATTACTGATGAATTCGAGAGACAGACCAACACTCATCATCTTTCGGTCGACCTGATAGCTGATTTCGATAGTCCTGTCAATAGCTGACCATTCAACATGTGTACTTTCTGTATACCTGCAAAACTCATAAAGTAATCGCCAATATCGTTGGGCACAACCATCAGCTCTGACAAATTAGTTATGGAGTTCTCAGCTAATCTGATGCACGCAAATGACATTGATATCATGGGTGGTAACGACAGAGCCGTCAGGAAGCCTTTACAATTAAGAAAAGCAGCAAAAGCAGGTCTTGTGTTGAAAGAGGACAAGACAAAGTACCTGGAGGACACACGTAAAAACTTCTGCCGTCTTGGGAATTAAGACACTATTGGCAGCAAATAAATTCGAAAAAGTGAAGGGCTTTCTCTATTTTAGAACTAGCATAAATACTACCATCAATCAACGACGAGGGATCAATCGCAGAATAAACCTTGCCAACAGATATTATTTTGTAATCGGTCGGCAATTGTGTAGCATGTCCCTTCCCAACATATAAAAATTACGCTCTATACTTATATCTATTATCATTTTCGTTCTATTACACGGCGCAGAAACTGTTCTCCGTAAGGTCTTTGTGCGCTGAGTACCGAAAAATATGAAACCACTTTACTGAGCTCTACAGCTGCATGGATAAACTTAAGTGCATAAAAATGAAACCAATGCGCTAGTTAGTTCATATTGCACATATGGAAGAAAATAGTCTCATGAGTGGACAAAGGAAGCAAAGACGCCCACATATTCAATAGAATGACCAATTGTATAGAGTCTTGTCTGCACTTGGGATGTACAACTGGTGGAACCTAGCGAATTATAGAGGAAAGTGGTGCAAGAGTTGTGTTCGCGACCCAAATCGAATCACCGTTATAGTGCCAAAGAAGGAGAAGCACTATTTCGTATAAAAAGCCACAGACACTATAAACAGAGTATTAAATTCCAGAATTTGCTAAGATGAGTTGAAGTCATGTCGTCTAGAGTAGAAATGGAACATAACGTGAGTCTTTGCTGTTAACCATGTCTTAAGTATACTGAGTACACTTAAAAAGTTCTAAGTCAATAGTTTTCTACTTTTTTGGTTTTGGTGTGTTATAAGAAAAAGAAATTTTAGACAAGTAGTTTTCAAAAAAAATAAAGCGAATATAATTTAATGGACAAGAATGTAGTTTTACTATAGAGATAAGGGTCTATCGTTAGGTTTTAGAAATGATTTAGACAAGTGACCGTCATTTTTAAAGAAATATGGACCATTAATTCCCTCTGCCCACAGAGCGCAATAAACAGTGAATTTTGCCACGACGTCTGAACAAGAGCTTTGGATTACCTTCACTCCAATTGCGAGGCATTTATTTATTAACGTACCCAATCTAAAAAAGTGAGCTTCATCGCTAAACAAAATTGTTCGCGAAAATCGGCTTCGATGGCCATCTCGTTTCGAGCACATTCACCGAACGTGTGATGCGTGTGAAGATCGTTAGGCTTCCATTTCTGCGCAAGTTGGATTTTGTATGCCCTCAAATCCGGATATTTCTGCAAAATCTTCAATAAAGTGGATAGGCACAGCTCCAATTGTTAATTTTGATGGCGGTTGGACACATTCAGGTCTTCTGCGATACTCTGCTCTACAGCAGCAATGGCTTCTTTGGTGCGCACTACGGTGTCTTCGAAAAACTGGATTATCCCTTGGAGTAAACGTTGTTCATCATCTTATTAAATTCTACAACACCTCTAAAATATTGTCCTAAATTTTCAAGTTGATCCGAGTAATAGTTTCGGAGACGCAGCCTTGAGAACTTATGCGCTCGAAGCTAGCTAGGCTAAGTGCACCGTCTTTAAACGCGAAACTGTGTTTTGAAGTCGGTTGGCAAGATTTCTCAAGAACTACTCAACCGATCTTCATGAAATTTTACGCAGGTCTTTGAGATACAATTCTTAAAGACTTGGACGAGGGATGTTTTTTCAATTACAACTATTTGAAGAAAAAAATGTCTAGAAATTTTCACCGAAATTTTGGTTTTTTTGTAAAAATGTTTGCCAAAAATCCAATTTTCAGTTTTTTTTCCTTCGTTCATCCTGTAAGGAGTTATCCTGCTAACGCGGGCGCTTCTTTTTTCTAAGAGTCACGGGAAATAACGTCGCAATGGCTGAGTTTGAAATATTTTTTCCATAAATTTCAGAATTTCTTTGATAATGTTTTATGTTCGTAACAATAAAAAATTCGAATAAAATAATTCTTTTTATATGTGAAAAAAAAATTTCAGAAAAGTTTGTTTTTTACCTGGCCGATTACTGGACATAGTGTGCAATGCGTCGCCCGAATTGAGTTTCCTGTGGCAGTATCCGGAAGCCCGTCATCAAGCCAAGAGCTATATTTTATCAACACGCGAAATTCGTTTTATCCATTATTTTCCAAGTTTTGTTACTTTTTTGAAAATAGTATAAATCACAAACCAATGATCCGACAGATGCCAAATTTATACCCACGCTTTTTGAAGGTGAGGGCTAATTAAAAATCATATGGATTTAATTCTAGTAGTTAGCATGTGTCAGAGGGTTAAAGTAACCGATTCGAAAAGGTGGTCTGGAGTTAGTCTGTGCATTATGAGAGTGCAAAAATATATCCCTTTCATGCACGACGTTGCCTTAAGCAACATTTACATATATCACTTCTAAGTCTAAGTAAGATCGGTTTTGCATTATGTAATCGGTGTATTGTAAGCTCTCTTGAATTGGTCTATCGAAGCTATGCAAACATTCAAACGCGTTTTTTGTAGAGTGAAATTGTCAAAATCGCGAATTGTCAAAATCAGAAAAAAAGCATGCGCATAAATGTTTAAAAAGATTAAAATATCTGTTTTATTGTAAAACCAAGGAAACAACATAAATTAATAAAGGTAATAAAGTTATTAATAATAAAAATAAATCATTGGAAAAGTGTTTAGTTTGTTTAAAATAATTTTGTAAAAGTGCTGTTGTCTATAGGCAACATCCTGTAACTAACGAACCAGGACACTAAGGACTTTTAAATTTTTATCATTTCATACTTGAGTTAATACTAACATATATCTCTCCTAAAAAATGTTTTAGCTCCACCCATTTTAATTCGGGCATGAGAGGGATATAGATCATAGAATAACTTTCGGAAAGACCAATTCCGACAAAGCCTCATCGAAAACCATACCTATAAAGAAACACTTGATTTATATACAAATTTTGAAATCTCGCTTGTTTTTAATTTAATTTAAGAATTTAAAATTTACACTTTAATGTGTACAAAGTATAAAACAACCTTCAGATATATGCACACATCAAGGCTTTCTGCTCAGATTCATTTAAGTTTAATTTGTGTTTCGATTTTCTCAAAATCCTTTGCTGTTCATATCATCTGCAATTGCTTTGTGCAGTTTTGTAATTTTCTTCTTTCACTGAGTTCATTACTTCTGCACTATTTCCACGGTATTAAAATTTTATTTTCGTTTTTATTTTTTATTTCTCTGGTGCTTGCAATGGCATTCTTCTCTGCTGAGACTCTTAGAATTTTACGGCTTTTCAAGGTGGCTCTAAGAGAATGAGCCTAAGGTGCTAAGCAAGGACGCAGCGCAAAGCGTGAAGAGTAAAAAAGTAATAAAATGTTAAATTTTATTCCAGCACTCTAAGCTAAAGGAAAATGCTAAAAACGTAGAGAAAATAGCAACACCTTAATATGTAGTATGCGCCGGCGTTTCTTTCGACTCATTTTGTCTTAGGCAGCAACAAATTGCAGCAAAATGTCAAGTGGTTACAAGGCTCTTTGCACTATATACATGTAAGTATGTATGTATATTTTTTTAAGTTATTGTAGGGTTAGACATAGTTGAGCTTAATGTGAAGATATATATTTTACATTGTATTTTGAATAATCTTTCGGAATTATATTCTGTTTTTTTCGAAATAGTCTTGGTATTGTGGAAGAACTAGAAACTCTGAGACTCTGGGTGTACTAATGCTTATAATATTAAAGGGTTGGTATCTCTTTAAAAAAATATAGTTATTGGGATGTGTGCGACTACTACAATCATTCTGTGACCTTGGACTAACAAACTACCAAATATATATACCTTGAACAGGATATTTTGTCATGAAGTTTGTAACATCCTGCAGGAAACGTCTGAGATCATATTAAATATACATATATATTGTATATAAATGATCAGCATGATGAGCTGAGTTGAGTTAGCCATGATCGTCTATCTGTCCGACTCTCCACCTGTTGTATATAAACGAACTAGTCCCTCAGATAAAGCTCTTAGATTGCCAACACGGTTTTTTTCTCAAGAAGCTGTTCATTTGTCAATATCTGACGATATTGGACCATCTGGCTGACGAGCTTGCCCCCTTTGCACCTTCCATTAGAATGGTACCTACATACATATGTACAATGCGGTTGGTTCTCATACAAAAAGGGGCTGCTCCGGTAGGATCAAAAAGTAGGCAGGAAGACGGATTGGCAACAACTCCAAGGTATGCGCCAGCCCAAGTTGCTAATGCGTAGTTGCAACCTCAGCAGGTTTAAAAATGTAATCAACCTCTCGAGAAACAAATTCCGGGTAGTTGTCGCATTTTACAAGTAAGCTCAAGAAGTACTTATTCAACATGGGCCTATCCTTTCGTAAAACTGTATTAAAGCCCTTTGGTCCATGTTTCGTAATAGGATCGCCTCAATAGCTCCTAATTGTATATTGAAATGGTGGTGCAAACCTCAATTAATATATATTTATCTACATATCGGACTAATATGCTCATTATATATAAACTGAATGATCACAATCAAGTTCTTTTATGGATTCTTTTATTTCAATACATATGTATACATATCTAATATGGCATTGATTATTATTGGAGCCAACAATATAATCTCCGAACAAATTTTTTACATCAGATCACTATAGCATATAGCTAACAGACAAGCTGAACGATCGGAATCAAGTACTTGTAAGGAATTCTTTGTATTTTGAAGGGTGTTATATCAACTGAAGTTAATGTATTTTTATACTCTCGCAACAAAGTTGCTAAGGAGAGTATAATAGTTTTGTTCACATAACGGTTGTTTGTAAGTCCTAAAACTAAAGGAGTCAGATATAGGGTTATATCGGGTGATTTTTTAAGAGCCTTTTTTTTTAAAAAAAAAACGTGAAATTTGCAGGGTTCTTTATTTGAAACGTTAGATTGGTTCATGACATTTACTTTTTGAAGTCCGTCTGTCCGTTGACCGCGGCTGTCTTGTCCATTCGGAAAGTCCGTCCGTCTGTCCGTCCGTTCGTCTGTCCGTCCGTCCGTCCGTGCAAGCTGTAACTTGAGTAAAAATTGAGATATCATGATGAAACTTGGTACACGTATTCCTTTGGCTCCATAAGAGTTCTTCCAGGTTAAGTTCGAAGATGGGCAAAATCGGCCCACTGCCACGCCCACAAAATGGCGGAAACCGAAAACCTGTAAAGTGTCATAACTAAGCCATAAATAAAGATATTAAAGTGAAATTTGGCACAAAGGATCGCATTAGGGAGAGACATATTTGCAAGTAATTTTTTTGGAAAAGTGGGCGTGGTCCCGCCCCCTACTAAGTTTTTTGTACGTATCTCGGAAACTACTATAACTATGTCAACCAAACTCTATAGAGTCGTTTCCTTCAGGCATTTCCATATACAGTTCAAAAATGGAAGAAGTCGGATAATAACCACGCCCACCTCCCATACAAAGGTTATGTTGAAAATCACTAAAAGTGCGTTAACGGACTAACAAAAAACGTCAGAAACACTAAATTTTACGGAAGAAATTGCAGAAGGAAGCTGCATCCAGGCTTTTTTAAAAATTGAAAATGGGCGTGGAGTCGCCCACTTATGGACCAAAAACCATATCTCAGGAACTACTCCACCGATTTCAATGAAATTCGGTATATAATATTTTCTTAAAACCCTGATGACATGTACGAAATATGGGTGAAATCGGTTCACAACCACGCCTTCTTCCAATATAACGCTATTTTGAATTCCATCTGATGCCTTCTCTGTATAATATATACATTAGGAACCAATGATGATAGCGGAATAAAACTTTACACAAATACGGTATTTGAAAAATATGCAAATGACGGATAATGAAATCTCGATTATCACTTTATCATGCGAGAGTATAACATGTTCGGTGACACCCGAACTTAGCCCTTCCTTACTTGTTGATTGATACAAATTATTCAAAGAGGGTCGTTGACGAGGAATCACGTCCAGGACGGCCAACAACATCAACTGATGAGCAATACATTAATAAAATAAAGGAATTGGTGCTTGAGAATTGATGATTAACGTTCAGAGATCTTGCGGGCATTGTTGGAATATCGGAAGGATCAGTGAAAACCATTTGAGAGATAATTTGGGCTTAGGAATAGTGAAATCACGATTAGTTCCAAAATCACTAATTTTTTTTCGAAAAACAGCGTCGCATTAACGTCTGTGAAACAATCGGCCAATATCGTCAAAGCAGGTCAAAAGCAAAGGTTATGTTAACAGTTTTCATCGATTATCGAGGTTTGGTGCACTCCGAACTCCTTCCGACCGCCCAAAGTGTCAACAAGAAATACTATTTGACGCATAACAGTTTTGTGTTCGAAGATCTTTTTAAAAGGAAATATGCGCCGACAAGTTTTGATTTTTACACCACGATAATGCTCCTCGTATACAGTATTGATTCTTCGTGAGTTTTTTGGCAAATTTTAAACCAATAGTGTGCCGCTAACACCGAATTCGCCTTATTTAGCTCTGTTGATTTCTGGCTATACAGCAAACTCAAGCGACCGCGCCGAATGAAGCAAGGGGGAGCTTGTTACATCGTAACAAAGGTATTATCAGTACTATTACTAACCTCTAATTAGTGATTCTCTGTTAGAGTGTCAGATTAAAGAAGTTTGGAGTTTAACAGAAATTACCAAAAACAAAAAAATTTGAGAATAGTCACAGTAGATAGTTCAAAGTCAAATATATTTGAATGCTCAAAAATGTTTTTTTTTTAATAAATATTTTAAATTCCAAGTGCTCTAGACATTTTCTGTTTTTCATGGAATTACGGCTTCTTAATCATTGAAATTGTTGCAGAACCCCAAAAGATTACAATATGTAATTGGTCGTTTCTACGTGAAGCTACTTGTCGTAGGCTATCGGATTTGCCGATAGAAATTTATGAATTTTTCGCAATGAAATGCAATGCCTTCACACTCAAGCAAGATTCTAACTGACTTTTTGGCGTAATACGAAATAAAAGCCAACGTTAGATTTAGCACCCTGTAACTGTTTTTGATACTGAAAAATCTGCTTTGAGGAATGCGCAACTGAAGACTATTCCAGCCGTTGCTTATGAAAAGTATATAGGAAATTGCATTGACGGCGTTGGTATATCGTTTTTTTATAGATCTTTAAAACTCTTGAAAATATTGGTTATATCGCTTAAATCAGGGTTAAATTTGATATTTCATGAAATTTTCCTTAAATTAAAAGTGTGAATTTTGAAAATATATTTGAATTCACCACATGATATCAGTTATCATTAAAACTAAGAATTATAAAAAAATTTTTATTATGAGGTCTTCAAGAAAAAACTGCATATTCGTTATACGAAGCTGGTCAAAATTAAGTATATTTTCAAATACGTGGGCTGCTATATGTATTCTGGCCTAGGGCAACACTAAGTGTTGCCAGGTGCAATCTGACATTTCCATTGGAAAGTTTGACATTTTTTAGCATAACATCACTCAGAACGTTTTGTCATTTAATCGTGAATTGTTTTATTTACAGGGAATTAAAAAATTCATCTCGGCCAAAAAATGGAATTAACTCGTAAACATTTTCGTGCGATCATTTTTCACAACTTTCGACGTGGATTATCACGACAAGAGTGCATCGATGAACTAACATCTTTGTATGGCTATGAAGCACCATCCCATAGCACTGTGAAAAACTGGTACAACGAATTCAATCGTGGCCGACGCTCGCTCAAAGACGAATTCCGTGAAGGTCGTCCAAAAACAGCCGTTGTGCCAGAAAACATCGATGCCGTACGTGAACTGATAATGCAAGACCGTCATGTAACGTACCTTCAGATAGAGACATGCCTATGCATTTCTCCCACCAGCATACATTCGATATTGCATATGAGGCCGAAACAAAACAGCAATCGACAAAAAAAAAGCCAGTTTCGTTGATAAATATGCCTATTTACATTATTAGGCCAGAAATATATAAAGCAACCTACGTAACAACCAATATTTGTATCATGAAGTTGTCGTCATAATATAAGTGGAGTTGTTGGAGAAAGCAGGCACTCTAAAGTTATCAACTGGACGTGTACATCGTATCATTATTTGGCTATGTGATAGCTCTGTTCAATTTTGGCTACCGAGCGAGCACATTTTTGACCAACAACAATGACGAGTTGATGATTTGTGAAAGGAATTCGAGATGTTCAAGCGCAACAACCCCGAGTTTTTGCGTCGATATGTGAAAACGGATGAAACATGGCTTCATCATTTCACTCTGAAGCCAGATCGACAATCATCCGACATTTGGAATTTTCAATTGACCTGTTACTAGTGCGCTAGAAATTTGTACTGAAGCGATCTCTTGCAAATGTCTATGGAGAAATGTTGTTCTGTAAAACAGAACTGGCTCACATTCACAAAATTGTGTACTTAAAATTTTACAAATACCACTGCTTGATCAGATTATTAGAACAGAACTCAATGCTATAGCAAGAAAGCAATTTCGGTCTTTCGCAATCAACAGCGCCTTGCTAACAAATTCCTGCTATTTTAGTCTATAGAAAGTACTTCCTTCTGTAGCGCACTCGATGCGAAAACAACAAGGTATAAGGAAGAGTGCGCAGCTGATCATTTCTTGATGGATTAATAAAAAGTTGTTATGTCTCTACATTGTAAATTTCAAAGATTATTCTGACAGCTCATTTTACAGCTGTAACGGGACAGGCCTAAGTCATATCTACTATTTAAATATTCTATAAGTTTTTCTTAAATTTCAAATATTTATAAGCTCCTCACTACTCTCAAAACACATTCCACTTATACTGCCTTTATTTATATATAGAGAGCCAGCAACTTCAAACCCATAAGAAATGAAATTGTTTGTCATTTGCATTTACGCATTTATTACTTTAAGTTAAACCGTTTCGGAAATCATGGCATGTCATTACATTTCACATTAACATTTCATAATACAAGCACAAATCAAAATAATTTTGCTAATTAAAAATTCCTTAAGTACGACAGTAAAAGTTTTGTGCGGTATGCTTGTTGCTATTTTATCATTGCTGTTGTAGCAAGTTAATACTAAATATAATAAATATACATATGTACATACATACATACAAGTGTGTTGTATTTATGTGTCTAAATAATGACAACAAACGGCATTTGGAGTATAATTTTAGGCTGACTGAGAAGTGCGCATATTTTCCATAGTGTGTAGAACATAAAATTATAAGGAAAATAATGAGCGCTGGGTATGTTTGTCAAAGCGCTGAGGGGGAACAGCGTGAAAATTCTGCAACTCATATATTAAATCACACCTTAAAAAGACACTCAACATTTCGACGTTAAATATTTCAAACGTTGAGCGTTGGTTAGGGAAAAGCAACCCCGTAGGAAAACAAAGTTCAAAAAAGTCTATGGGATTGATAAGGTGCCAGATTGTATTTGTTGTATGTGCCACTGAAGTAAGCAATAGCAAATATATATTTTTGTGTATGGAGTAAAAAACAGTTTAATAGTTTTTTTAGGCAAGTTGTTTGATATAAAGAACATTCAAGTTGTATAGTTTATAAGGAAGAAGAATCTTTTATGAATAAGGTTTATTTTAGTTTTGAACGGTCAGCTTGTAACGTAGCAGTGTTGCTTTGATTAATAATTTGATTAATAGTTTGAGCCGAATTTCGTGAAGATTCTGTTAAACAAAAAGTTTTCAATACAATAACTTGATTTTGATCGATCAGTTCGTATAGCAGCAACATGTTAAAGTAGTTTAATTTATTCATAGCTCCTAACGCTGATCCGATATAAGCGTCTCCAATAAGTTATTAGTTTTTTGGAAGGAAAACGACGTCTGCAAAATGTCAGTTCCATATCGTACAGAGGGTCTAATTCGAGTTTATGTACCATATACGGAAGAAATGATTACATCGGCACAGCTCATCAAGTTCATCTTTTTTATAGGTAATAAGTCAATTGAAAAGTCTTCGGCCTACCATAATAAAACACATTTTTTTAATGTTTTGCCTTTTTTTATTCAACATAGTCTCCTTCATGAGTTATACATTGATCATAGGGATTCTCCAACTTTTCGATACTATTTTTCAGTTCCATTTGTCCTTTGCTTCAAAATAGCCCTTTCGGAGATTACCTATTCATTCAATGAGCATTCTTTTGAGATCTGAGAACAGGAAATAGTCGGTGAGGGATTAGATCTGGAGAATGCGGTGAATTCAAAAGAAACTCCTAGGCTTCGAATTGTGGATTTTTGCCATTTTTGGTGAACACTTTCTTTTTGTTTTTTTTTTTTTTTTTAATGCGACCATTTTTTAGCGATTTCGGCTTTAAGACGGTTAAATGACGCTATGCAATAGCCAAGTAACATCCGGACTGCTAAAGTGAGCAGTCGAAACATCACCTACACAGGTTTGTGCGTTGGGTTTGGGGCCCGCTACATAAAAAACGCCCCTAATGAAAAATTCCTACAGCTTCGAATGAGAGACCCCCACTTTTATTATACGACAGCATTGACATAGTTCAGCGATTAAGAGACAGCAGCTGAGCTGGCTTGGTCATGTCGTACGTATGGATGAAAACACTCCAGCTCTGAAAGTATTCGATACAGTATCCGCCGGGGTAAGCAGAGGAAGAAAAAGACCTCAACTGCGTTGGAAAACCAGGTAGAGAACTACCTGGCTCCAATTGACGCAACGTTGCGAAAGAAGAAACGACTGGCCAACTGATAATCGCAACGTTGCAAGAAGAATAGTCGCGGTTGATGGCCATTCCTTTTTCAATGCAGTCAATAAAAACTATTCCATGGGCATTCCAAAACACAGACGCCATAACCTAGCCAGGCGACTGGTGTGTTTTTCCACGTTTCGTAGCGTGTTCATCGTGTGCAGTCCACTCGGATGACTGTCGATTGCACTTCGGTGTGAAATGATGAAGCCATGTTTTATCCATTGTCGCGCTTATTACGCCTGAACATCTCCAAACACTTCTCTGAATCAATAACTACTTTGTACAGAGCTTGGTCACACCTAAATGTTTATGAATGATATGATGTTGATATCTTTAGAGTACCTGCTATCTTGAAGACCTATGGTTGACTTGTTGTTATCAAAAATCTTACTTCTTCCATCATTGATACTGAAAAACATATCTGACAAAGTCGCGTGCAATTCGAACGGTCTGCCGCTGCGGAGAAATTTGAGTCAACGACTCTGAAAACTGCGTTCAAAGTTTTGGGATATTCTTACAACCATAGATAGATAGATAGATAAATAATTGAGGAATGCACCGCGACCTTAGGTTTGTTGTGCCCTCTCCTAACTCACAGGGACTCACTAAGCCCCAGTATATTGATAAAGTCCAATATCCCAATGGGTGCATGCTCACATCTCTGAAATTATGTGCTTGACTAATTTGAATTTTTCCAAGAATGTAATAACCAAGTAAGAAAAGGCAAAGTTCGGGTGCAAACGAACATTTTATACTCTTGCAACATGCAGAAACCAAAGCCAGAAAAACACCTTAAGGTGTAAAATGTCAACCATAGGAACGGAATCTAAGAAATTGTATATATCATATACACTATATAACTTATACACTGACCGAAAATTTCTAGGTAGTATTTGGGAGTTTGAGTAGTATCGAACTGATTTTATTTATTAAATTTTATTTTATTATTATGCTACATACTTGAAAAAGTTCGCTGAGTTTCAATAAGCTACCTCACATCACCAATCACCAATCATATGGAGCAAAGTCAGCCGGATGTACGAAAATCCTGGTAATAGTTATATGGGTACTACGTCAAGCTTTCGTCCAATTTTATCTATTTTAGGCACAAATATACACTCCACTATTGGCCGATATATCCAGCATAAATTCACCTGGATGTTCGAAAACCTTTATATTTGGTATATGGGTGCTCAGGAAAGTATTGACCTGGTTCAACGCAGTTTTGATACACAGAAATACTATTTTCAAGAAATGTTTCTGTCTGAATTTCAATTGTATATTTCACAAATTGACCGATATTTTCGGCCAAAAGTCAACTATAGATACTGGGGACCGCATATTCGGTACCTAGAGGCTTAAATAGTTTTGGTTGGATTTGAACAATTTTTGGTCATAAGATGGAAACATTCCAGTTTCTGTTATATTGAAGGTGGCATAAACGTGCATTAATAACGAATTTTACACACCATCCAGTTTGAAGCTAGTGTATTTTCCAACAGGGTCGGCAGAAAAACTCCCACAGGCATATATGTATGTATGCGCGCACGAAGTCTCACTGTAAGCTTTAAATACCAAGCGACTGCTGTCAGCTTGTCAAATGTCAAAAAATGACACATTCTGCCTAATTACAAATTCAAATTAAATCACAATATATGTAAATATGTGTATATGTGTATACTTATGTGTACGGTTAGAATGCGCTCAACAAATAAACTTTAGACATTAATTTTTTATGTTTGAGCAATTATGTATTATATGTATATGTTGCATGTGTGTGTGGGGAAATAGCTTCCTGCATTCCAAGCAAGCACGAAATTTTTTCATCGTACATATTTATTATCATATATTTATATTATATATATGTATGTACATATGTATGTATATCGATTTATAGCTGTAACTAAACATAAACGTAGAACTTTGTATGTGACTTCCTTGGCGAAGGTGTTGCTGTCGCTGCTGTAGGCTATAATTTATTTGAAAATTTAATTTTTATTATGGACTATACATAGCTTACATATTTATATGTGCACACATACACATGCAATTATACACATACATACATCATGTAAGCCTGCGTGTGGTTACCGCTGTGTATTGCCTGTTTGTTGCTTTTTACTGCTCCTTTTTGCCTCCAGCTACTTACACAAACAAACACTTAGCTGTAACTGCACACATTAAGAACTTTGAGTATCTTTGCCCCACATTAATCAACGCCACTGACATTACCACCTAATGTGGCCGCATTAAAAATGAAAGTAATGTAACACATGCCTTCGAACTGGTTTTCGGGGATATAATCAAAGGGCTGTCATGGTTTTGTATATACATACATTTGTATAGGAGGAAGAAAAAAAGAGGAATATATATGTATTTAATGCGGTATTTCAAGTTTTTAGAATAAACTAAATACATTATTTGAACTCGAAATACGGAGATAAAGCAATTGGCGAGTTCCACAGGTGATTGCATTGTGATTTTTACTGATATCAAAAATGCACTTCACATTTTAGAGGGAACTAAAGCCCTCGTCTATATACTGCGATTGGTTTGATACCGATTGAATTTTTTAAAATATAAAGGATGATCAATGTCGAGGTTCCCTACTTTTTTAAAGAAAAACACAGAAGTTTAAAATTTATGGAGTATGCTTACTATCATTCTAAAAAACATTATTTGGCATTTATTTTTTGAAGATTATTTCTTTCAAATGTTGGCCCCGGCTACCTTCTCAGTAGGTTCATCCGTTGAGTCCAATTTTCTACGACTCGTTCGAGCATTTTGACTGTAAACTGGCGAATGACAAACGTGATGTTTTGCTACAAGGCCTAAAGCGAAGCGGGATTGTCCGCATAGACTGTAAGCCTTACATATACCCACAGGAAAAAGTCTAACGGTGTGATATCACCGCCAATCGAACGTTTGGAAACGTAAAATTATCTGCTCACCGAATTTATCTCTCAAAAAATCCATTGATTGATGCGATGTGTGGAAAGTGGCGCCGTCTTGTTGAAACCAAATGTGACCGAGGTCATGAGCTTCAATTTCAGGCATCAAATGGCGGAATAACGGTCGTCATTGACGGTTATGTTCTCACCGGCATCATGTTAGAAGAAATATGGACCGATGATTCCGCCAACCTACGAACCACACCAAATCGTTGTTTTCTGGTTCAAAAGACAGCTAATTTGGCTCGAAAACGTCGGATCGTCATTTAACATTTCAAAAGTCTACAGAGCGAAGCGTTATCGCTTGGGAAGGTGGAGCAGCTTCAGTTCTGCAAAAACTGTGTTTTGTACGCTTTCAATTTAAGATCTCGATGTAAAATGTACCAAGTCGTTCCATACGTCAGTCCGAATTGCTGCGAACGGTGCTGAATCGACTGTTCTCGGTCTTCATATACACTCTCAGCTACGGCTGCTATATTTTCTTCAATGCGTGCTAGAGGTGGTTCATTCAGTCGAATTTGATCCAATAATTAATGCTGCGTCTCACAATGGGAATAGTTTTACGAATAGTACTCTCAGTAGGCCGATTGTGTTGACCATAACTTGAGCGAAGCGGGCGAAACACATTCTTCACAGAACTTGAATTTTCGTAATAAAGTTGAACGAGGTCTCTCATCCAAGGCCGATTGTTTATTTTCATTGGTATAACTTTTTACGTGGCGGGTCACGAACCCAGCGCACAACCTAGCGGAGGGGATGTTTTGCCTTCTCACTTTAGCTCGCCTTCAAACGGATGTTCTTAGGCTACCCTGAGTATACTTGGTCAAAGACCGGATGTCGTGAGCTGCTTGAAGTAAAAGAATCGTTTCTGGCCACTCCCAAGTGAATGGCGATCAGAGAACTTTCACTTGCGTGAACATCTACATGACTCCATCCTCCTAAAGAAAGATCATAAAACTCTTTTTATATGATTATATATTTATATAAAGGTACTCATTTACGTATGAAAATATATATACGTATACTATTGAACTCCGGTCACACACGTTGCTCTTGGCGACATATTTTTTATGTTTTGTCATTGTAATCAAAATAATTATTTATATTTTATTATCTAGTAGCTTTTGCTGTATCATTTATTACAATAGGAACTTCTTATTACTCAAAATATTTGTTGTAAATAATTGTATTAAGCTTTTGCTTCTACTTATTTGTTTTCTTCTTTGGTGACAAAATGACTGGCTGGCTTTTTAATGTTTGTAGGCTCCTTCATTTGTCTGCTTGTTACTCATGACGTGGCAACATATGAACATAAATTAATATGTCTGTGGATAAGAATATTAGGGAGGTTATTAAAAGCTGAAACGAACTTTTTCTAACCGATTATGTTATAGTCGACAATGTAACGTATTGAATTTGATACCAATATTTAACGGTTAAGTAGTTCAGATTTAGAAAATAATATTTTATATTTCCAAAAATATCCAAATTTTAGTCTCCACATACTGATATACACTTTGGTCCCGATTGAAAACGTGACTTTCACTTTGTTCGAGAAGCCTTAACTTTTTTTCTTTCGGAATAAAATTTGTGTGATACCAGAGATTTTATCATAATAATATATGTTGTTTAGTGTTCGGATTAATTTCGCCCGGTCCCAAGTGCTTGTTAAAAGAAAATAAGGATGGGAGTGAATATCTTAATGATTTTAGTTATGACTTGGTAAGTAAAAGAATTATGTAAACAACTTCCTCTGAGAGAACATACCGAGGTGTAAGTAAAATCAAGCCTAACCATTTTGATGGCGAGCAATAGCTACAACAAATTTATTTATATCTGATTTGGTATCAGGGGTGGATCCACGGAGGGGGAACTGCGGAGAGTTAAGAGAGGGTCGTCAACTTCCTGCTCAAATTTCGGGCATATATTTGACGATGATAAACACAGCAACACATAATACTTGCATTTTTTTTAATTTCATCAACTAATTATTTAATGTAGAAAATACAAAACAAACAATGTTTTGCATGTGCGACCTGGTCGACTTCTTGATAATAGATTTCCGATAAAAGAACCCTAAAACCAAACTAACTGTTAAGACTAGACAAAATTTAGGTATTTCGTAAACCAACATGTTTTCGTTCAAATCCTTTATAGGGTATGTTCCTAGTTGTATCTACATTGGAAATATGCAAAAAAAATTACAACAAATAATAAAAAACATTACCTTCAAGGGTGTATTTCTTGTAGCATGAAAAGGTGTAAAAAGACCTTAATCTCGATTTTGATGGGGTAGGTTGTATGACAGCTATATGCTATAGTAGTCCGAAAGTTTTCTTCAGAACTTTTACAATTGCCTTGGAGACATCTTGTATATAAAAGAAGAAAGTTTTCAATACGAAAATTTTTTTATCGGTCACTTTGAATGTCGTTCTATGCAACAGTGATCTGATTTGGGTGGTTTCGACAAATGAGTAGCTTCTTTGGGAGAAAGGGATGTTTACAAAATTTATGATCGATATTTCTAAGTAATTAAGGATTACTTGGCATATGGACAGTCAATCTGTCAGACAGACATGGCAAATCCGTTCTCAGCATGACACGGCTTCACTTTAATATGTACATTGTACTCGTAAGCATGTTTCAATGCAAGGACAAGATCCAATAATGTCGTACAAATTTCGAACCTCTGCATTGTATATATAAAAAGAATTTTCTTAAAATCGCTAAAATGGACGGCGTTCTTAAAGCAAAACTGAAAAAGTCCACCGATGCTGGGTTAGATCTTAACGAAAATTTCACGTGGACTTGCACTCGATAGAAGAGACCTTTGTTTACATGATCTGAATACTAATTGATCACTGTCTGGAACTTATAAATTAACAAAACGTGAGTAACAGATCAAAAAGTCTGCACAAATGTCTGAGCAAGACACCAGTATGCGCTCCCAAGTGTATAATTTTAGTCTTGACCTCCCAAGCGCAGGACAGTCAAGAAGGAAATGTGGAGTTGTTTCCTCCTCATATCCTTCCATTCAGCTTCTGCCGATCGCGTTCTCAAGGATGGCTAATCCTTTACAGCATGGACACAAACTCCATCGGGCATGGCGCAAAAGGACCAAACTATATGCGTGGCTTATTGGCTTTAACTGAAATATATATATCGCTATATATATTGCGATCGACATTTCTTCTGGGTGTATATACAACTCCGTGAAAAACTTAAATTAAAAATTCATTCTTTAAAATCGCGAAAGTAAATGGCCCACTTAAGACGAATTTTCTTTTACAGACACCAATATGTCAATCTAAAATAAATTCAATAATAATGGTGGAAAAGATCCCCGAGTTTATGGGGAACAAATTTAGCCTGAATTTGCGGTTTCTGAACTCAATTATCTTTTCAGCATCCATTTTAAACCAACTAAGATAATGTAAAACTATCCTCCTGCCTTCAAAGTGCACCCTAATAGACACACATGTAGTACTTCCGTTCACTTATATTCTTGTCTGCATAAGTGTATATGTATGCAAGTGTTGTTATTGTTGTTATGTGTAATTAAACGTGGTTTTCGTTGTTATGCTTGTATTATATTCGCATCATTTATGTTGTTGTATTTTATGGTTCTTTTTGTCAGCTTTTCTTATTTTCACGCAGTTATTATTTTCGTGTTTGTTGTTATTGTTGTTGTAAAAGTAGATGAATGTTTATTTCGCCACGCCATTGTTTTAATTGCATCTAAGTTATTCATGAGACACGACAAAGTGGCTTTGTGCGAAGCACACGCAACATACACAGATACAAAACGACACACATACATATCCATGCATGCACACATAATTAAGGCAACGCATATGTATCTGTGCATATTTAATTAAGTATGTAAATGCCCAGGTACACATGTGCTATGAGCGCTATCTACTTAAATTGATATTTCTGTCAGTGCCATAATTCAGCGGCCACCTGCTAACTTATTCGACGACCCATATATCCCGGCTAAGACTATGCGCTGCAGGAAGGAGTATGCTATGTGCTGCCATACCTGCGCTGGCAATGTTGCATGTACTACATGCGCGTACAAAGGTAGGAGTCATTTAATTACAATGCGCCCCACTTTGTTGTGGGTCTCCCTTTAAGTAATTTGGGGTTGAGCTGTCATTTTTGTTTCCAGACAAAATTATTAGTATGTCATTTTTGTAAAATTTCCTATTCATTAGCTGCTATCACGTTTGGATGTGATTTATTACTTTTTCTATTCAATATACGAGCATACTACTCATTTGGAAGCTTTAGAAGGATTCATGCAACATGTGAAACCAATCTCTAATGTAATTGAAAATATTTCGTAGAAATACCAGTATCTGGATGTTTCTTAACTGTTGTGTTTTCAAGGGAAATCAAAGTTCATCAGTCAGTGCTTGCTTTCTTCATTGGAGAGTCCAAGTGTGCGGATGTTCTAAAGTTATTTGTAAGCGCCCTCATGCTATAAATTTTAGTATAAATATTTTTTTTTATTGTTTTTAATTTTAACGACATGACTATTAAACATAGGTAGAATAATCCAATGTCGTGGTATTAATGGCATAGGCACCGTTACACGGTTATAGCCGAGATTACAACAGAGCCAGTCGTTCATTCTTTTCGCAATGTAGCGCGAATTCGATATGCCAAGTTCAGCCAGGCCTTTTCCCCCTGATGTTTCCAATGGAGTTAATGTCTTCCTTTTCCTCTGCTTATCTCGGCAGGTACTGCGGCGAATACTCTCAAATCTGGCGTTTTTTCATCAATTCGGACGACATGACCTATGTACTTGTAGCCAGCATAGCGACTGTCTTTTAATTCGCTGAACTACATACGAGGTTTGACAATTAAGTAATGAGACTGATTTTATTGCCGCGCTTGTGGTAAACCTGTGACCGCTTAAAATTCCTTTATCTTTTTTCCGATCCCTCCCCTCCCATTGATATATGTACTCAACTGGTCGTAGCTTTTAGTTCGCCTGCTGCGTCAAGTTGAGGAGACGTGTGTTTGGAGTGCCCGTCACGAAAATGGAAAAACGAAATCAAGAGCAACGCGTCGCGCTAGATTGGGTGAAACAGCTTCGGAAACGTACGCTAAAATTGTAAGAGTGTTTGGTGATAGTACTCTTAGTCATTCCAGGTATTTCGATGGCACGAAGAGTTTAAGGAGGGGCGTGAAAGCATGGAAGACGAGGCGCGGAGTGGGAGAACAGTCGAAGGTGAAAACGATGCTTAGTGTGTCCATGATAGCCACACTGGAATCGTCCACTGAAAATCGTTCCACCGTTTTCGGGCTGTGAATTAAGTCGACGTATTGTATTGATCCGTTGTGCTTTTGAGCACGGTCAAAGCTGTCGCCAGCAGGATCCACGTTAAACACTATCATCACGCTGTCACGCTCTCGGTCACAATCACATCCATATGCTTCGCTGCCTTATACAGTCTGAAGAAGGTAAAACCAACGGCGTGGTTGTTGAACCCAATAATATCAATATCATCGGCATACGCCAGTAGCTGTACACTCCTGTAGAAGATTGTACCTTCTACAGAGAGGTTCGTCTCGGTTCTGACGGAACTTTTGGTATTGCTCAGCATCCACACAGCCGTATTAGCTTTGCAGAGATACTATGTTCACACATATCGACATAGTGATAGTTTATTTCGTGCTGTCGAAGGCGGCTTTAAAGCATGGAAAACGTGTGTGAATCTTCCCTTTTTATGGGTCTTTCCTAAGATTTAGTGGAAGGTGAAAATATGGTCAAGTTTTCCAGTTCTAAAGCCACACTGATATGATCTAATCAGTTTGTTGACGGTGGGCTTCAGTCTTTCACACAATACGCTCGACAGAACCTTATATGCGATGTAGTGAGGTTTATTTCACGGTGGTTGGCACACTTAGGTTTCAAATCGGGCATGCTTTCGCCCGACTTTCTCCAAAAAAGCTGATGCATCCTCGACTTTTGAGTTCTTCGCCGCCGTCTTTGAATAATTCGGCCGGCAATCCATCGACCACGCCGCTTTGTTGTTCTTTAGACGGGTATTCGCTATTTGAACTTACTCTTGGTCGGGCAATGCAACGTCTGTTCCATCGTCATCGATTAGGGATCGGGCTCCCATTTCCTGGTGTTATACTTTCACAAGCATTCCCTCCATAATTTCAGTATGCTCTGGGCATCAGGCACTAGACCACCAGTTGGGAGTTCCAAAAGAATAATCCTATTTGGATCAAATAGGCACCATCTTGTTATTGTTCGATTAATGCCATTTTGAAGGTCACTTCATAATGCTACTATCACAGAAGCCTTCGTTCCTTACGTCACTAATCAATTTTCACATTTTTTTATTCTAAGTTTTCACCTGCCAAATCATTTACCATAGATCGGAACCGACAATAATCACGTGTTCCTAAGTAGACTATAAGTGAACGCATGAAAACCCTCAACTAAGCTGCTTGAACTTTTTGGCGCCACTATAGGTGTTTATGGTCTTGCATTACACTGACAGAATACAATTGCTTATTGGTCAAAGTTGTCCGTATCAGGACATTTGGTTCCTTCAAACGCTGCATTTGTTGACAGACCAAGTCAAAATTAAGGGTTAGACTTATGGAGGCAGCCGAAAGGAGATCATTCCTTGTCAACAAACTCATAGCATAACCTTTTTGACTAGTAATCCCGACTAGACCACAGTTTTTCCGCCTAACCACAATTCGACTATATCAGGTTGACGTTGTTTTCATCACAAGTAACTGTCCGCTTCAGAAATTGATCGAATTTGTTGCGACTTAGTAGTGATACGTAAATGGAAATTCGGTCCTTGGGGGTTTTTTTCAACCTCAGGCATGGCTATGGAGCCAACAGCTAGCTCTTCGTGTAGTGAAGTATACACGGTATGTTCTCTCTATTTAGCTTTTTTGACACATGAAGTTAGAACAATCTAATTATTGACAATTGACAAAAACTTTCTGAAAGCCTGCTGCCGCCAGGCTTTATGAGACATTTAATGGAATAGATACTTGAATGCGATTGACTTGATGTGTAAAGAATAGTGATAGCATCCCCCCGGCGACTTTTGAATTATTCCAAAACGAATCATAGAGATGGGTGGTTGTTTTTGCAATATTCTCCAGCATCCTAGCTTTTCCTGATAGTTTAGAACAGGACAAAGCAGTTCAAAGACTTTTAGCAAGTTTGATCATGCATATAGGAATTCTTACTTGCCAAACAGGAATAGGTACAGAAATCCATTTCCACTCCATTGTACAGCGTTTGCAATCGGAGGTTGAAACGAGTTGACAATCATATTCTCCAGCCAGTACAGATAGCTGAAAGTTTAGATTTATAGGCAAAGCGCTTTGTTGAATCATGTAGGTCCTTATGATCAATATATAAAGTGACTCACACATTCGATCACGCTGTCGTATGTCTATAAAGTTTAATTTTTAGCAAAATATTTTAAAGGGCATCAAATATTATGGTATGTTTGAGTCGTATCATATATAATGTTTCGTTATCACTTTGTTTTTGGAAATTCTTAATAATAAGGATGCATTTTTTTGGATTGACCCGTGAGGCTGTAGCATGATCAGTTTTGTGAGTTTCGTCATTGGAAAAAGTCGTGTTACAGAATTTGTGTTTTCGTGATGCTAATAATCTTTTTTTTGCGAAAATTTATGCCAAAAATGGTAAGTAAATAAATGTAATTAAACATTTTTAATTATACATATTTGCAAAATCCATTTGCCAGAAATCCAGAACAGAACAGAACTATTAGTGGACATTTTCGGCAGCTTTCTTTATAGTGGTGAAACACTAAGTGAAGTTTAAGAGAGGGAGCTTTTGAGAGGAATTCGGAGTGGTATATATAACGGTGCAGTAGAATTAAGCCATAATATATCAGTGGCGAGCCAAGTGACAGTTGCTGCGAAAACAGTTCGGAGGGTTTTCAGAAGAGCAGATCTCAGAGGGCGTACAAGAGTTCAAAAGCCATTGCTGTCAGAAAGGCATAAAACGTTGCATTTCTCATTGCAAAATGTTGAATGTTAGGATTGCAACACTGATGATTGGAAAAAAGTTATATGGTCTAACGAAACCAAGATAAACCGTCTAAGATCAGATGTTAGCGAAGTGACTTGTTAATGTAAGAACTTGAAGTTTGGAGGCGGCTTAATTATGGTGTGGGGCTTTATGACCACTAACTATATTGGTGGATTAGCCAGAATTGAGGGTAGAATGACGACAGACTCTTACATTAACATGCTGTATAATCCTTTAGTTCCATTTGTGGAAGGTTTGAGTGTAAGTCTTTCGGACTCCGTTTTCCAGCAGGACAATGATCCGAAGCACACCGTGCGCAGAACTAAAAACTGGCTTCAAAATAATGGATTTACAACGCTCAATTGGCCACCGCAGTCTCCCGACCTTAACCCAATTGTGCACTTCTTGGGAGTACTAAAGAGATCGATTGCGGGTGAAACTGTACCTCTTAATGAATTATGGGACAAGGTATGGTCTATTGCACCAGAAAAAAGAATAAAAGCAGTCACTGATACTAAAGGAGCTGTACAAAATATTAATGTCAGCTTAGAAGAAATATTTGTTAAGTCACAAAATTGATCACAATGAACTACTTTTTTCCCCCTTATCTGTTTTAAACAAAACCTTGAATATTTATGACTTTTTATACCACATATTATGTCGAAATAATAAGTAAACTTGTCTATTGGAGAAAATATTTCTTATCTTCCAGTGAACTAATGAACAGTCTTAGAAACATATGCATCTTCTTATACATTTAAAATATTTAAGTATCGCAAATGCACTTACCGCAAATAACTGCACAGTTAAATATATAAATTTCACGTTTTTAATTTTTCAGCTCGCATTTGCTGCATCCATTTTCAAAATTACTCGTACAACTCCATTATCCATAAGCGCAGTTCACTAACTATCGGCAAATCAGTGCCGAGCAAAGAGCAAAAATTAATCAGTCGTAAGGTCCGTAGGAGCATTACACAAATAAATAAGTAATTGAAATTTATTGCGCTTTTGTTGTTCAATTACTGCTTGCACAGTGCAACTGCGATTTTTCAACTCGACGTACTCCATATCTCTTCGAATTGGCGTGCTGTTTTGGCGCACATTGCTTTCTTCTCTTTTAAATAAATAAACAAACAAAAAATAAAAAAAAACAAAAAATAAATGTGAGCGAAAATGTGCAAGCGAATCATTTGCTATGCCTTTTTTCAATTTCAATTAAACTTAATGTCATTGCTTAATTCTCATCCAATTTAATGGCACACAGATGTACATTCAAGTTGAGGAAATTAACAGTAAAGGTAATGGTAAAGAAATAAAAGGAGTCATGCCACTTGAAAGTGTAGATATAAAATGTATGTAAGAACACATAAATTTTTGAAATGAAGTATTGAAGTGAATTAGTTAGTTCAGAAAATAAATATGTTGTGTTGGACGTTTGATCTTGTTGACAAACAGACCATTGGTGTGCACGATAGCAAATATAATAGTGCTGTGAGCGCTCTTCAGTTGACCCTACACTCGACCCCTACTTAGAGACAGCACTATCCAGTGGTACACCGACATGTAAGGCCATTGATGTAGGAATTAAAGGTCCGCACACTAAGCTCTCCAAGTTCGTGAGCAACTTCACGAACATTTTTCAGGCAGAGATCTTTGCATAAATAAACATCCGACGCAATCATCGAAGTGAGTCAACTGCCATACCCAGCAATTGATAAGCAGCATATAAAAAGACTTTCTAGCTCCTACGAGATTAAATCGATATTGGCTTAAGAGTGCACAGCACGGTTTGACAGCATATTAAGCTGAAACCACGTCTACCTCATTTGAGTGCTGGGATTCAAAGGTATAACTAATACTGAAATGGCTAATGAACTTGCCCGCGGCGGTCTTCGAACATACTAGAATTATTCCCGTAGGAGGAAAGAGCGGATGGAGATATGTATTATATGGGTTGCGCCAAGCTAAACTTTCACATAGAGCTTGGCTATAGTCTCTTCTGCAATTTGTCATGATATGAAGTCTGGATCTCTGAAGCACCTGCTTTTAGCAGAAATAGAAATTTGTAACAATATTATTAAAAGAGACCCAATATTAGGTTATGTTAGGTCAAAGTGTTGATCCAACAATCGATGAATCCAACTAAGTATTGGTTCTTTGACTTACCCAAAAAAACTTTAAGGTGCATCACCTCATACATCGACGAAGCGTTTTGTTAAGTCTATTACAGTAAATTCCAGTCACTTCGCTAGGTTACGCAAAGGTGTGTCTACTGATATATTTCGTTCGCAGTCCGGCAAAAGCCGGGTAATAGTGGAGAAAGAGACAAGATGATTTCACGTCGCCTTCTACCATACAGCTTTGACAAAGAGCGTCCAACAAACTATTTAGTTGTACCCACTGAACAGTGTCCAGTCAGAACCCTATAATTGCTGCTAGATTGACTTTTCTACAGGTGAGTGTGGAGCACCTCTAACGGTTTACTTTAGATCAAAAAGATCGCCTAGTCTCACAAGTTCCTATTGTTCAGCAGCACCTGCCATCCAGCACTAAAGCGCATCGACGACTTACTTCCAGTTGGATGAAATTGGGGTATCGGTGCCCCTTTCATAGCAATCTCACCAGTTTTGCAGTTTCTGATTTACCACTACCTTGATTGTAGCCATCTCTGCTTGAAGGACGCTACAGTGAAGACTCCACCTGCTACTCTCTTTCTTAACTTCAATCAATTCGGGAAGAAGCTCACTGCATCTCATCACCAACAGCTTTGCTCCGCCCATAAATCCCTCGCAGGCGTTGAGCAGAGAAGGAATTACCAGGTGAAGGTTCCGCGTTGCAGTAGTATAGAATGTAAGAAAGGGAATCAATGTAATGGATAATTTTAATGTGTCCATGCTCGGGCCCTCTTATATCCAATTTCCCAAAGTCTAATAGCAATTTTTACACTACCGGCTATATCTATGTCCTACCGGCTATGTCTATAAGTGCGAAGTGTAGAATGTTATTGAGTGCCATTGTTGGGGTTGACCTAATGATCGCTCTTTGAACACGCTCCAGCTGCTTAGCTAGTGCTTTCCTAGCGTCCTACACCACACAACGATCCCATAATGCATTCTTGTTTTAACTATAATCATACAGCCAGAGCAGTTGAGAAAGCCCACCTCTTTCCCTACAACAATATAAAGCGACCGACAAATTTATCTTCTCGTTTTTCGATGTTTGGCTTCAATGAGAGCTTCCTTTCTAGGATAAGCCCAAAGTACTTTACTCTGACCACTGAATAAAGAATAGAGCCTCCCAACAAGGGGAGACTAACACCAGGAATTTTATATCTCCTAATAAATAGAACTGGCTCATTTTTAATTTGATTTATTGTCATCCCTAATACCCATTTCGCTCTGCCCAATGTTTGACCTCTTTTTTCTGCAATAGGTGTCGTATGTCATCAAAAAAGCTCCGAATATTCTATTTCAAGCAAAATTGAGCTTTATCGCTGAAAAAAATTTTATTGCGAAAAATCGGTGGCTATCTGTAATTGTTGGCCACAATGTGTTTGACGATGATTTTTTCTATGTTTTTGAAATGTCAACGGTTGAGTTTTATAAAAAAACTCATATTTTATATAATATAAGAGGACTAAATATAAGGGGAGAATCTAAATAATGAAATATTAGTATAATTTCTAATTCCTTAGATTATCTACTTTATGTGTAATTTTCAGCTGATATATAACTTCTTTTGAGCTGTACAACCTAATTTAAATATTTAAATATTTCCATATTTTAGCTTTCCCAATTGTACAACTTTAGCGCGTGAGCACACTACTTACCATATTTACTCAATTATGATAAATGCACATATATAGTAAACAAGCATGACTGCTAATATCACCACTCCTTAAATAATAATCTGTGCTGAACAGGCGGCGACATAAAAGTCCGTACTACAATTGACTAATAGTTTGAGTCATTTAGCTAAGTACTGCGAATTTGTTGATTAAATTAAAGAGAATAAGAAAAGTATTGTACTCTCATGTGCCGTCGTAAAAATTGTCAGCATCTGGTTATGTATAAGAACAACTCTTACATATTTTACTGTTCACTATTAGGTGCGATTTCGAATCTCAAAAGCAGCTCGAACTAATTTAAATCAAATTTGATTAAGTAAGAAATTTTTAGTGGAGCTTGGATCATAACCACGCTCACTTTTAAGACAATGTAATGTGAACAGTACACTTTTAATAGATTGCTAAGGTATCACCAAAAGTAGCATAATACTTGTATAACTTAGACCAAAATTTTTGCTGTTGCCTGGTGGAAACTGTGTTTCAAGATATTGTATATCAAAATCAATATACTCCTCTCTACAATACCACAAACTAAAGAAGAGGAGCTCTATCTTGTTGGTCGCCTTTTTACTGCATATATCTGTAAAATTGTGAGATATCTCAATGAACTTGTAGGTATCCTGTGCTTACTTTAGTTTTATGTATATTTTGCATACTAAATAGTTTTATACCGCTCCGTAATCCCATATAGCTAAATAAGCTTTTTCAGCCGTCTTTGATATATTTAAATGAAACAGAAAAACATGAGTTAGTATTGGTTTATCTGGGAGAACGGTGATATGCTGATCATAATCATTTTAGTTAATCCGGTTGACTATAGTGTAATTGTTTTGGGAGACATGCTGTCATAGTTCGTAGTGCGGAAGACTTGGTACACGTATTCTTGGGAACCAGAAAATGTCGCTATTGCAAATAGGCTGAATCGGATCCTTCCCGCATCCTCAAAATGTAGTTATTAGAAAACTTAAAAAAAGCTATAACTAAACTTAACATTCGTGTGTAAAATTTTGTTTGTTAGAAGGGATTCCAGTAGAGAGGAATGACTGTGCTTAGAATATTTTTAAAAAAAGGGAATGACAACGGCTCCTAGTATATTTAGATAACATATCTCTCAAACCATGGAAACTACATCAGTCAAACTAGCCCAAATTTCACCTGTTCCTAATGAAATAGTTTGAAAATGGGCGTGATAAACACTTCCTTTGCCCCATAACGACTATTATGACGCTTAAAGCTTCAAACAAATCGGGATAAAAATTGGATAATGAGCGTGCCACCGCTTACTTTTAAGTCAAATCATATTGCTCATGAACAACGACACGACCAATTTAAACCAAATTTGGTGCATAATATTCCCAAAATACTCGTAACTTACACGGTGAAAACAATGATTTCAGACTACTATTATCATAAATTTAAATATCATCGGAGACTTTCACTTTTCAGTGCATAGATCAAGCCGTAATAAAGTTATCAGAATGAAACTTTCCATAAATAATACTTTCAAGGTATGCCAGACAAACAGCTCTAGAAGCTCCTATATCCCGACTATGTGGACCACACATGTGTGGCTGACGATTTACCGAAAACAACGTCGAATCTTTTCCTAATAATAATATACCGTTGAGTCAAAAAATGGGTGAATTCGGGAGACTATTTCCCCCAGCATCTTTATAACGAATACATAGATTTTGGAACTTTTGATTGATTTTAGAGCGTATATATAATTCAAGAAGAGATTTATCTTAACGAAACTCAGAGAACATTTGTTTGGAAGTAAGAAGTCAAAAATTAGTAAAATCGGGCTTTTACTTTGATTAGCCCCATACAACCGTTAATGCAAGTAGACATACTTTTTTCAATAGCCTTTTTTTGGCAGATCACGCGGGCATCGAGTCAAGCTATCATCCTATTTTTTCACTATTGTTTGGCATTTCTTGATGGAAAGACTTACGCCTGAACAATGTTTACAAATCGTTCCACTTAATAACGGAACTTTCAAGTTCTGTAAAAAGTGTGCTTAAATGTTTCAACAAGATGGCGAGACTGTCCACACATCACATCAATCATGGTCGGCCACTAAGTTCGTGTGATATCAAATTTAAAAGGTTTTTTCTATGGAGACATGTAAAGATGAAAATCTCTGAGGACAATCCCGCTTCCATTCAGGTCTTGGAGCAAAACATCACGGGTGTAAGACCTCAGTTCGAAATGCTCGAACAAGTCATCGAAAATTGGACTCAACGGATGGACCATCTGAGACGTAGCCACGGCCAACATTTGAAAGAGGTTATCTTCCAAAAGTAAATGTAAAAGAATGTTTTTTCGAATGATAATAGACATTCCCCATGAAATTTGAAGCTTCTATGTTTTTTCTTTAAAAAAGTAGGCAACCTCGAAATGGATCATAAGCATCTAACTTATATATTCTAAACTACGATTATTTTTCTTATTGTATTTATCGGTCAATATGTTAAATTTCTAAGATAATTTTAGGGAACATATAACAATGATAATACGCAACGATAACCCTCTTCCCGGCTAAGCATTGCGATCTTAAGTTGCTCAGCTACAGAAAAAAATCTACAGGCAACATTAAGAATTAGGTTAAAGTTTAAATGTTACTTATTGAAATAAGATAAAATAATTTTTTTAATGGGTCAGTAGGGTAATCTGGTCTATTTTTTAGACATTTTTTTCATAGAAATTTTTATTCTAAATAGAATTTTTTCATATAATGAGGTATATCTTGGAGTGTATAAACATATTTTTCGGAATTTTTAGATGACATCTGTCGGAGAAATGGCTGGGTGAATGAGATGCACGTTTTTCACTGGCGGACACGATTTCTCATATTTGGATCATCTGAAACACAAAAACCCAAGTTACTCTTAAAAAGTACGTGACCTACCTACTAGGAATATGAAAGAGTAATTAACGTTGTTTTTTTTTTTTAATTTTTCCCCATGTTTTTTTGTATAAATTTTGTCATAACATTGTCAACAAATTATAAAAAATTATGAATCTAGTAGGGAGATATCCAAGCGTTTTGTGAACATTTAAAAAAAAATTAAGCAGTTCGACCGAAATCATGTCCGCCAGCTTAAAAGAGTGTATTTTGAGAAAAACGCGTTTAAAAGGCCAGGCGTGCACTCCGAGCGCTTCGAACTTCGAGCGATAGTATTATTTTTAGGCCTTCTTCAAAACCTTCCAATGGTAAAGTAGGTCTCTGAATTCTAAGGGTATAAGGGGAACAAGAAACAAAAATTTTTGAAAAAAGATTATATCAAATATGCTGGAATGAGAATCGAAGTCGTTAAATATTCGGCGGAATTGTTCGTTTAACTGAAAATTTGTTAAAAAAAAAATAAAGGTCAAAACTGCCTGGTTGAGTGAACGAGGAATCTAAAATTAATATCAGACAATAGAGATGGACCACCGACTGACCCATTAATAAGTTTTACAAGAAATAATGTATTATACAAGTAATAAGCTTTTAAGACTAGCGAATGTAAGTAGAATTATAAGTATAAAGCGATATGTATATGGGAATATGAGAAGAGATTTAACCTAGAATTTCAATGTGAATGATTTAAGGCCAAAAAGTAAAAGTTGTTTTGAACGGACTTTAACTTCTCCAAATGGACTTGATAACTAGGATGCCATATCACAGAAGCATACTTCAATATAGGCCTCACCAAAAATGTAACATTAACTTTTATAGTAAGCGGATCTCTAAATTCTTTAGATCAACGTTTAGAAAATACAATACAATATAGTTTAAGGTAGTAGTCTGGTAACTTGCGTTCAAAAAATCGATTTTGTTTTGCTTAACATGAAAGTACGATGTCTTGAGAATATACTGTGAAAATTTCAGACAGAAATTCGAAATATTTCGGGAGTTCTAACGAGTTTCCTAGAGCGCCTCAGAGTCCTCTCTCTCAAAGTTGTTGAACTTTAAACGCGTTTTTTTCAAAACAAAGTTTTTCTGGTCGGCCTGGGTCCTATTTTTTTTTCTACGGAACCAATTGCTTTCAAATTTGAACAGCCTGTTCTACACACTTATAGTTCTCATCGGTACTAACGAGAATTTTTCACCGTTATTTTTTTATTTTACAACCCTTTCTTTGCTAAAATAAAAGGACTTTTTATACCCTGAACAGGGTATATTCCGTCTGTCTGTATATATTCGAACTAGTCCCTCAGTTTTTAAGATATCGTTTTGAAATTTTGCAAACATCATTTTCTCTTCAAGAAGCTGCTCATTTGTCGGAACGGCCGATATCGGACCACTATAACATATAGCTGCCATATAAGTTCTTGTATGGAAAACTTTCACATTTGACAATGTATCTTCACCAAATTTGGTATAGCTTATTTTCTAAGGCAACAATGTAATCTCCGAAGAAATTGGTCAGATCGGTTAACTATAGCATATAGCTACCATACAAACTGAACGATCGGAATCAAATTCTTGTATGGAAAACTTTCACATTTGACAATGTATCTTCACCAAATTTGGTATAGATTAATTAGAAAAAATTGTTCAGATCGGATTACTATAGCATATAGCTTCCATAAAAACTGAACACATAATTACTAAAAGAAATGCACCTGTGAAGGGTATATTAGTTTCGGTGCCGCCGAAGTTAACGTTTTTTCTTGTTTTTTTCAAAGTCCGCCATTTTGTTATTTACCCTTGAAATTCAACTTCAGTAGTTCCGACCAGAATGACATGTCTATAGATTAAGAATAATCAAGAATATTTGATTTCAGATAACATCTAGAGCCAAAATCACCCGGGCCGCCCACGTGCATTTTTTTGAGGTTCCAACTTCGAGTGAATTCAAAATAAATAATTCAAATAATTTTTTTTTTTTTTTTTCAATATGTAAATAAAAACACTCTGAATATTCAAGATAATTCCTTTTTATTTTCTTATAAAAAACTACCTCCAAAGAAGTCATGAAAATAGGCATAAGTTACTATGGCTAATATACTAAAATTTACAGAACATGTAGAAAGCAGTATCGAAAAGATCAACAAACTTAACAAATTCTACACATTCAAATCACTACATTTTATTCAATTAAAAGCCAAATAAATTTGGTTACTTTCTTGTTATATTGCAAAACTTTGAGATATCAAACAAATACCTTTTAATTTCTAATCTAATTATTTTCATCTTTTCAACTAACATTTTTGGGAAAAAATTGATTTTAAATCATGACTGATACGCACGCACGCACTGAGTTCAATTTTTCCATTGCTAGCGAGGAATTCGTTTTGCTGGTCATTTACAGTTGCTGCTGTTTGTGCGTTGCTGTAAATATTTTCACTTTATTGAACCACAAAATAGAATTTCCAAACAGAAAATTGAAAGAAACAAATACTAAATGAAATTTATTTGCTGCAAATTAAAACCGCAACAGGCAGCAAAACGCAAAAAGCAAGTTAACAAAATCACCATAGGAGATGCTGTGTATGCTTGCTCGGCAACATACATTTGCAACACGTGTGAATGTGTTGCTGTGCGATTGCATTGTGCAAATTGTTAGGTAAATGGCAGAAGTTAGCGCCTGAAAGCAGGCAAACAAGCCATCAAATAAAAACAGACAAATATGTTAAATGCAAAAACCAGAACAGCAACAACAACACTGATGGCACACACATACACTATAGCAAACAAATACACTAACAATGTGCGCAATGCTCACACATTGTTGCTTCAGCCAACTCAAAGGCAGACCGCCCAGCAGTAGCGCACGCCAATCGATGTGTGTGTGTGTGTATGCACACATAATCGAATATGCATGTATAGGTGTGTAAGGGCTTTTATGCGTTGTCTTGCTGTTGGCTGTGCGCCATTGTGTAACATTTGCATAATTCAAGGCGCAATTGCCAGTTGTTTTGGCTTATTTGTATTTGTGCGCACACGTTCATTGCTGATTTCAAGCAAATGTTTGCGCTCACCAAAGTGAGTGCGCATGTATGGGTGCGTGCTCAAGTAGCTGTGTGTGTGACATTGCAACAAGTTCTGCCATTAACGAAATCCGCAAAATAGTCTATCAGATGATTTTAAGTACATATAACCACCACATAAATGTGTAAATGTATAGGTGTGAATGTATATATATAAATATCTAAATAAAAAATTTCTGCTGTTTCATAAAAATAAATCTGTGCTTTTCTGAGACAAAGTCTGTTTATTATTTGATATCGATTTTAAAGTTATGTTCATTTTTTCTGATAACAAATGATTCATTTTTTATATTTTCTTTGTGCATTTGTAATTTAAATTTTTAACTTATTTCATAAATAAGAAATAAGGAAGGGATATGCTGGGCTGTTAGAAAACATATCATACTATCCACCTATTATGTACCCAATTTTAAAAAAATTTTGACACAGGTCACGATATTATCAGGAAAAGATTCTGACTTTCCTTAAGGTACCTTATGGATTGACTGCATTTACTTTAGAAAGTTATCCACAGTTACTATCGTCCACATATTTGAGGTTTTTAAAAGTGTGGTCTCGATTTAGACAATCTTTAGAAAAAAGTAAATTGAAGTGATATCAGTAAATTTGTATTTAAAACGACGAAAAGTGATAAATTTCGAAAGTGAAATGATGGTAGATTCATACGTACAGATGCTGAATACAAGTACATATAGAACACGCAGAGCAAACAATGTGTTTCCGTGAGAGAACTTTATACATTGTGACAAAACCGGGATATTGTAAATGAAACGAAAAATGTTTTGTTTATTATTCGTCAATATTTACTTTGCCGCCTTCAACATAATCCCCACCAGATGTAATACACTTATGCCATCGATTTTTTCAGTACTCGGAACACTTTTCATAAACACTTATTGTGCTGGTCTTCAGCTCCTTCAGCGAATTTTTTTTTTTACCTCTTCGAGATTGAAAACGGGTTGCACTAAGCGGCCATTTAAGTTCGGAGAAGAAGAAAAAATCACACAGGCTAAATCTGGTGAATACGGTGGTTGATCAATGGTATTCATTGCGTTTTTGGCTTTAAATTTAATCACAATCGGGACTCGATGCGATGGTGCATTATCATTATATAAAATCCATGATGTGTTCTTACACAATCCCGGCCTCAGTCCCCAATATGACCAAATAGAATCTTTCATTGACCGTTTGTTCCTCCAGAACAAATTCATTTTTTAATACATACCATCTATAAAAATTCTATAAAGCTTTACTTAAAAAGCCGAATATCTCGAGAAATATTAATGATAGCGGTTTTGATCTCGGACAAGCAAATAACATTTTCTACAAGTTTGTCATTTTTATTTTTTTTTGTAGCTCTTGTCATTTACGAGATATATACAAAAATAATGCGAAATTCGTGGAGAAATCAGGTTTAGACCCCCGTACTACCTCGCCTGTGTTAGTTTCGACTTTGTCGCAAAGGACACTTTTGTAAGTGTTCAACTCTGTGGAATATGTGTCTAAAGTCAAAGCGATGCCATAAAATGCCTCTGGGCTATAGATATTTAAAGATACAAAATCACGACTGTCGCGTATTTTCAATGGAAAATTTTTAATAATAAGATAAAGCTCAATTGAAAACTTTTTTTTTTAGTTTTTGTTATTTGCTAAGAAGGTCATGAAACGTTGTCTTTTTATACCCTGAAGAGGGTATATTAAGTTTGCAATGAAGTTTCTAACACCCAGAAGCAAGCGTCGGAGACCCTATAAAGTATATATACATATGTATAAATGATTAGTATGTTGAGCTGAGTCGATTTAGCCCTGTCCGTCTGTCTGTCTGTCCGCCCGTCTGTCCGTCTGTGTGTCTGTATATATACGAACTAGTCCTTCAGTTTTTAATATATCATTTTGAAATTTTGCAAACGTCATTTTCTCTTCAATAAGCTGCTCATTTGTCGGAACTGGCGATATCGGACCACTATAACTAATAATAATAATATAGCTACCATACAAACTGAACGATCGGAATGAAGGGCTGTATAGAAAACTTTCGCATTTGACGTGATATCTTCACGAAATTTTACATGGAATACTACTTAAGGTAATAAAGTAATCTCCGAAAAAATTGTATGAATCGGATTACTATGGCATATATGTAGCTCCCAAACGAATTGAACACATAGTTACTAAAAGAAATGCACCTGTGAAGGGTATGTTAGCTTCGGTGCAGCCGAAGTTAACTTTTTTCTTTTTTTAGTCTGCGCCTGCTATTTCTGGTCTCTCCTAATTGATGGGTCTCAGCGTTTACATGACTTTGTAACTTTGTGCCATGTTTCGGTGCTGTCTCGTGAATGACTTCCCGAACCATTTTTTTTTTGTGAAGATCACGATGTAGATCTGAATTTAGTATGTACCACGAGAATTCACAAGTTTTCGCTGAACTTTATTTTGGACTTTTTCACTTTTACTTTCCACATAGTTGAGTTCCGTATGTCCAAATGAGTTTCAACGCTTGATTATAGCCAAGGATTTTATTTGATGTTGTTAAGGGTGATTTCTTGCCAATTAATCGGTTAATATTGCTGTATTTTAGTTTTCGTTCTGCAACATTTCTTTGTATATGCTTCTTCCTCTTCAACATTGCATCTAGCGTCATACCAAGATTATTCGCCGACGTGGAGTACGGGATTACTTCATTCGAAATATGTAAAGGAATATACGTACACTTATTTTAGCGAAGTTTATATGGATAGACTTCAATTCGTTTAAAGTAATGTACCATTTCTGAGTCCATTCTACAATTTAATTGATAGAAGATTGCAATCTGTTCGACGACTCAGCTCCAAATATTTTTATTGCCTGGAACGTGGTATATAATTGTTCCTTCATGATTGTGAAGTAGCGATTGCTCAGGTAAGAAGCAACTAGATCAGTTACATACTGTGGAAAGAGAAGTCCTAATTTATGAAGTAAGCCATGTTGCCATACTCTATCGAATACGCCTAGTAAAACAGCGGTGTAAATGTGTATATATGAGATTTATTTAATATGTTTATGTCTTTATGTAGATTTATCTAATATCTTTCCTAAGAACTTCCTATTTTTTACACCATAAGTTGCTAAAAGTATACTCCTTTATTTTAAACACAGACTTTTAAATTAGCCAGAGCTCACTATGCCTAAAAAATAAGCAACCAACCAAAAAATTTTACAAAGTACTTTGCTAAATTTGCAAAAGGATATGTAACACAAAAAGTCTGTTAAGTTCACGAACATTAAGAAAAAACGCAGAGAATCTAAAAAAAACAATAAAATAAAATAAAAGCACGCATAAGTTGGCTATTTCAACCGCAAGCAAGCAACAACAAAACCTCAAACAAAATATAATAAAACAAGTAAGCTAAAAGTATTGTGAGCCAGTGTACTATATGTAAAATTGGAAGAAAAATGCAACCAGCTGGAGGCTGCAACCAGAAAGTGCAACGAGCAGCACAACATAAAAGAAGCACGAAGCAAGAAAGTTGGTGGAAAAAATAGTTGTGGATAGATAGTTGCAACGGATGGCCGGAAATGCGTAACAAGAAGTTTCAACTTTTCCATATTTCCTGCTGAAATTTCCGTCACTTTATCGCAAAGTTAGACCGCAAGCGCACGCATACCTACACACACACCCACGTAAATAGGAAAATTTCAAGCAAAAATAAAAACCGAATTTATGCAGATACGAGTATTTGTCTCTATATGTATGCATGCTACCTGTGATACACACACATATACACACACAAATGTTTATATACATTTTATTACCCCGCTTTGTGGCCATCAAAGTTGCAAAAAATCTGTAAGAAACGCTAGGGAGGCTGGCTACTGTTATGTATATATGAGCGTGCTGGACAAACTCTAAACAAAGCAATATAACGGTGCTGAGGTAAAGAAGATGTTACAGCAGAAGAACCGGAATCCGCTTTAAACTTTTCATTTGGCATATTCAAGTAACATTTCCAGAACATTGAAAGTTGTAGTAAAGAGGAAACAACTTCGAGGCGGTATGCATAAATATAGAATAGTGGTTTTATAGAAAAAAAATTCTATACTAAAATAACGGTATGATAAAGAAAATAAAAATGGTTAGATTTTTTATTTTTGGGAAAATTTAACTTAAATTGACAAATCTTTTCTTTGAAAATATATTAATATATTATATATTCGCTTCGGCAAATTCTTTTTTTCCTAAGATTGAAGAAGTCACACTATAGGAAGTCTCCTTCTCTAAAACTCGCTTGATATTTAAAGGCTCAGAGAGGTCTTTCACGATCCTGTCGGACCTTTTGGCGTTGCTCAACGTCGGCTTACATAGCCTTACACAGAGGTGCTGTGTGTCGATCTTCCTTTCATGGGTCTTCTCCAAGGTTTGGCGTATGGTGAAAATTTGATGAAACTGTAAATTTTACAGGTATAAAGCCACACTGATAAGGTTCAACTAGTTTGTTGAAGGTGGGCTTGAGTCTTTCAAACACTATGCGCGATAAGACCTTATACGCGATATTAAGGAGGCTTATCCCACTATAATTGGCGCAGATTGTTAGGCTCCACCTGTTTTGGATTGGGCAGCGCACACTTAGGTTTCAATCGTCGGGCATGCTTTCATCCGACCATGTATTGCATAAAAGCTAATGCATTCTCCTTATATGTTCTTCTCAGCCGTATTTGTATAGCTTGGTCGATAATCCATCGACACCTGCCGTTTTGTTGTTTTTCTTTGGGTCCTACAAGAGTATGCTCCGGTCTTGAAACCTTCCGTTAGTCGCCGCATCTTTTCGTAGAATTTTCGAGCATTACCTCTGTCGGCCATCTTATCAAGCTTTTCATATTCCCGCTTTCAGCCTTTTTCTTTTCTTGTCTGCATTGGCGTCTCGCTTCTGCAACACAACAGTCCTCATCGTACCACCTGTTCTTTCGACCTTAACGAAAACCAATAGTTCGCTTGTAGCTGTACGTAAGCAGCTTGAAATGCCGTCCACCGAGTTGCTAATGAGTGTTCTCAGAGAGCATCGTACCTTCCTTGTGTTTTCTGACGAGCGTGCTTTGTTGTACAGAGGCGATGTTCGATACCACAAGATAGTGGTTCAAAACGATGTTAAGTTCTCGGAGCGTACGCACGTCAAGGACCCTGGAAACATGTCGTCCATCTATTCGATGGTACGGTTTTGTGATACTTCGTGCAACCATATGTAACTAGAGATGGCGTTATCAACCAGTAAAGTGGCTTGCACATTAGCGTTGCTGAAATTGTATAGATGAATACCGATAATCTATTTCGAACGTACAAACAAACTATGTTGATCTCCAGCAGTTTATGACTCCTCGTCCCTAACTTAGAGATACCGTTCCTTATTCAGAGCTGTCTTCGGCTCCGTCTTGTTCTAGATGAAGCAAGAAATTGGCAGAGCCTGTCTGTTGGATCTTAATCAGAGGGAATCTCATCCTTCAGGCTTGTCTCCAGCAGCGCTAGTTCAGTGCCCCCATGGTGTTCGACCAGCACCTCCCCGAACTAGATTGAGAACGGAATCGGAAATCGACGAAACCGCCCACAGTGCTCGCTGGGTCCGATAGAACACTCTAATTTTCCATGGTCGTTTGACCGTCTCTTCTTGACATCATCTAAAGTATGAGCGCCATCAGCCTTGACATTCTTTGGCAGGTTCCTCGAGCCCACGCTTTCTTACTCATAGCTTATAGCTACCTTGGTCCCTAAAAGGACTGACGGACTACGTATTTAGCGGAATCAGCACTTGCCGTTAACGTTTCACGTATCTTTCTAGCCGTATTACCATCCAGTTTTGCGTAGGTAGTGACGGTTTGCAATACTTTAATATCCGCGATGTGATATAAGAAGGTTAGACGACATGAATCTCTGTCCGTTAATCTTTTTTCAAATTTTGAAACAAAAAGAAGTCGTCCGTCAACAATTTTGGAGAATAAATATGTAGGAAGGGGCCAGTTTTTTGTCAAATTTGACCAAGGCGATGACAGAACTGTGAGCTGATGTGTTGTCAATATGAACGTGCAGGTTTTTCTTCACCAAATGAATTGGTTTTTTTTAAATCCGCTGTCGAATCTGCCAGAGCCATAAAGGAGCGTTCGACCCTTCTGCAAGTATCCGATTTAGATCACACCTTTTCGAAAGTGGTCATCACTTTACCGAGTGACAGAAGATTAGATTATTAGCGCATATTTGTCATTTCAAAAGATCAACCGAATTTTTGCGGCAGAGTGCTTGAATAATGTAAGCTAAGCAGCGGTGATCGTTCAGTGGCTGTGTCCTTTGCCCTTTCGATACTTTTTTATTACAAATAAAACGAAAATTAACTACTATAACAACAATCAAAGGTCATTGAACAATCGCCTTAACATATTTGGTCATGTCCTATATGGTTCAAAATTCTGTGCCACAAAAAGTAAATAAACACATTACAGGAGAAAAGAATATTAGTAGGTAGACACAGAGCGGAAAGACCATCATCAATTTTTGGCAAACCCATCCAAAAAAATTCCCACCAGTAAGGTGTATAAAATTAGAGAGAGAGCCGCAGGCGAAACACCTGTGCTGCCGTGGAAAGCATTGGCAAAAGTTTGTTCTTTGAAAATATAATAAAAACAACAAAGCATTAGAGAGAAGCTGAAGTATTTCGTAGACAGATACACATACACTTAACGGTAAACACGTTACAGTACTTTTGTTTGTGTACGCATGCGCCACCGCCCAGCGCGGATGCCGCACAGACAGTTATGCAGCGGTATACACACCGCATCCCGCTTATAGGTGGATGGGTTGTTGGAGTTGTTGTAGCTTCAAAAAGTTTCTTGTATACTTGGAATTTTTTAATAAACACAAATGTTGCTTGCTTGGTAAAGGAATCAAATACGCAGAAGAGCGAAAAATAAACCAAAACAAATTTGTTTTGTTCCACTTTTTGAAAATCAACTTTCAGTTTTTTATGAAAGCGGTTTTTTTACTTTTTTCTAGATTTTCTTTTTATATTATTTCTCGATTTTTTTTCTAATTTTTTTAAATTTTTTTTGCAACTTTTTCTGTGAAAATACTGGGCCACAAGTGTCCTTCCATCGCTCTAACGGTACTTGCGCTTTTCCTGCTTTACTGTTCTCACCGCAACCGTTATACACCTGTGTGTCCGAATGCGTAAGCACACACATACACATATATATATATATATATATATATATATATGTATATGTACATATATATACATATATACACTCGTATAAACATAGTCACGCATACGCCATGGCGTACCCCAACCCACGCATATGCTGCCGGAACGCAGCTGAAGTTATTATTTAATATAAATAAAGTTGCGCGCTTTTCTTTTACTTTGATCTTCATACTTTTTTTTGCTTTTATTTTTATTGCGTTGTTTACTTTAATTCGCTGAAAGCTGTCCGAAACTGTGCTTGAAGAGCACTTGCGTGAAAATATAAACTGATAAAAAGCAGAAAATGATGCGTTAAAAAGTTTTACATCCATGAAATATATGTATGTATATATACATACATACATATTATATATATGTATGCTTAAGATATAAATTCGCGTCTGTCAGAATGTTGCTTGTTGCCAGACAATTCGCCTAGCGGGCAGTCTAACGGCTGAGCTGCAAAAATGCCAACGAAATGTTGGTGAAATCTAAGTTTTACCTTTAATCAGCAGTCAAACGGTATTTGCTTGAGAAAGCAGCGACTCCTAAAGTGTGCGAAAGTGCACCGTTAGATATGCAAAACAAATACTTGAATATATTTTGACCTTTAGTTTTTATTGTAATAAATTGTAGCATATCGTAAGGCGCTGGACGGTGTACTGCGCTAACTGTGCCAACTAGCACTATTTGGTCCTAACTGAGCAACATTTTAAGTAAATTAGCACAACAAGTTTTTTGTTGCTTTTAACGTGAACGGAAAGTTTTTTAGTTCAATTAACTTAACACTAACAAAGTGTGTCAAGTTGTAATGCAAGACAGTTTTTCGGCTATGTTTGGTATAGAAATATATACGTATATTGGGTAGTCGAAAAAGTATTTTCGTTGCAGTCTCCAGTGCTACCAATCACATTTTGTCATACCATACAGTGTTGGAAAGGTGGGATTTTAAGCTTCATTTAATAAACAAAAAATCGGGTGAAGCTTTTCCTGCTTCCGTTTTTTAACGCAACCTATGTTATACACCTGTGTGTAAAAATGAAATGTTACACACTTTTAAGTAAATTAAAAATAATAGAAATATATATATATATATATATATGTATATATACATATATTTTAATAATTGATATTGAAATACGCAACATAATGTCAACATAAATATTTCTGATGAATGTACTGAAGTGGTTATTTAATGTTTTCGTTTATGTTTGTAAGTACCGCGAGCTTTCATTTATTTGGACTCAACTTTTTTTGTTTTTGGATCGTTTAATTGAAATCGCTGAAGAGACGAATCTCCAAGTGCTGAAGAGCATCATTTTGTTAAGTTTGCTGAATATCACTGATAAAAAGCAGAAAATCGATGCAGCACCAGGATAATATATGTATGTATATATACCAGCATTACACCTATATATGCTTTTCTCGATATGAATTCTATGAAGCATTTCAATGATTTTGCTAATTCGCCTCGATTTAACGGCTGATAAATGCACCGAAATGTTGAGTGACAATCTCAGTTTTAATATTTAATCTTAGTTCAAACAGTATTGATTAAAGTGTTATCGCAAAAAGTGCTAAAGTGCAAGATATGCCAAAATACTTGAATATATTATTTAGTTTTTTCTATTGATATTAGTATAAATATATATATCGTAAGGCGTCTGTTCATTCGTTACGTCCATAAGATTATTCCAGAAATACTCACGAGGTCGGCGGTAACTGAGCAACATTTTAAACCGTCTCGCTCGCATAACATTGTTATGCGTTATGTTGCCTTTAACGATAGCCGTAATGGATATTTTTGGCTAGTTTGCAATTACTAAACACAGAACAAAGTGTGTCATATATTTATTAAGACTTTTTCGGTTATTTTCAATATAAATATAAAAGTTACACTTTTTTTGTATAAATCAATCGTTTTTTAAACGTTGACAAAAACATGAAAGAATCACCGCGCTACCAAGTCACATTTTGTCACTGAATACAGTTTTGGAACAAGAGCGCCAGTTTTGCATTTAACGCAGTAATAAATGCGGGAAGACCCCGATACAAAAATGTCATAACAAGCTGACTATATAAGCGAAATATTCACACCACAATTTTGTTTCTAAGACTAATATTTTAAAATTATTAAAAACGATGATGTAGACCTTTTCGTTACGCAACTTTTTAAACCTGAAGTGGCGCGAGTTTAAAGACGTTTCACGTCAAGTTAAATTCGTGGAAGTCGAAAAAAGTTACAGCTCTTCAAAAATGGGTGAAAATAATGAAGAAATTCGCTATATTTTGAAATTTTTGTATAAAAAAGGGGAAGAATGCCACACAAGCCACCAATGAAATTTGTGAAGTTTACTCGTCTCCGTATCAGTTCGTGGTCGACCAAAATGGTACATATTTGTTTATTTATTTATTAGTATGGTATAAAAAGTAAGTTGAAGTTTGATTAGAAATACGATAAGACTTTTCCGACTACCCCAATATATCTGCTGTTTTACGCAAGTATGAAAATTTTAACATTGAAGGACATCGCAGAGTCACTTCGGTAAAGGATGACTTGAGAATAGTGCGCGAGTTTAAAAAAGATGCGAACATGTCAGCAAAAAACGTAGTAGATAGCTTACAACTAAGTGCAAGTATGCGTACAGTACAACGATACGCCGTTGATGCTGGCCCCTTTAGCCTCCGTGCTCTGAAAAACCATATATTTTCAAAAAACCGATTAGCACGTTTGGAATTTGATATTCGGGTACAATAAAACATTGTGAGGTTAATATAATGATGTGGGGATGCGCTTCTGGTCAGGGAGTAGAACCTATTTAAAAAATAGAAGGGAATTTAGATAGGTTTCAATATAAAAAGACGCTATCCAAAAAATGCCGCCTGATTGGCAGTTTCAACATGACAATGAGCCCAAACACACATCAAAAGTTGGAAAGAATTGGCTTTTAGAAGAAGAAATTTGTGTTGTGAGATGACCCGTTCAGTCTCCTGACATAAACCCGATTAAAAACTTGCTTCTTCTCCAACGACTTTTCTCCATCCACATATACTTGGACTGTACGTGAGCAGAGAAAAAGCCGCAACGAGTGGCTTCTGCATCGCAGTGATCCCAGTTTTCAGGAATACAGTTGAAGAAAGAGAGAATTTCAGCGTCTTTGAAAGCCGGGGTTCGGAACTTCAATACGCTATCTTCCTTGGGCGAGATATGAGTTGGGAGTAGGCTGGGTACTCATAAGTGCTGACTGACGTTTAATATATTGTATACGCCTTAGTTTTGTCATAATTAAAGCTGACGCTTTGCTGACAGCTCTCCATTTTCAGAGAGACTGACACACGAGTGCTGTTAAATTTTCCACAGAAAAACTACCGCCAAGTGAAGTTTTTAACATTACCCTTGAAAAAATGTGGGCATTGAAAATATACGTTCTCAGAGCCTTCTATGCATGTCCACTTAGTATTTGGGTTAGGTGGACGTCTAGGTCCGCATGCTGTCTATCTATCCAATTATGGATGTCCGGGTCTAAGAGTTCACCGTCCTTTGGTTGAGTTTGTCGCCATTGCTGCTACATTTTGGAGCTTCCGGTTCTCTCCCCTTTTTGTACGCCTGTGGACGGATTTACTCAGTGGTCCAATCGCGCGAATTCGTCTCCCTGGATGTCAATGGGCAGCATACTAGCTAGAACTTTAGCTGCTGTTACCACTATAAGGTCATCCGCTTATGCGATTGTTTTCTCTTTTTTGGTTGATGTATTCTTAACACTCCGTCGTGCATCAAGTTCCATAGTAGAGGACCGATGGCCGAACCTTGCAGTACTCTTTTTGATGACAGGAGATATTTCGTTTTGCTCTCGTCCACTACCAGACCCATTTACTTCGCTTCTTTATCCAGTCTGGAGAAAACAGAACTAACGGCGATGTTGTTGAGGCCAATGATATCAATTAAGCTTTGCAGCTCGAATTATTTTCTTCAGGAGCAGATCAAAGAAGTCGCACGACAGGAAGTCGCCCTGTCTAAAACCTCGTTTGGTATCGAACGACCAGGATATTGAAGTCATTTTTCACAGGCGTACCTAAATTTAGATTTTATCCTTCTAGCGAAGGTATTGCTTTTAAGGAAGGATTTAATCAGCTTCGGATGAGAGACCTTTTATTCTTCCAAAATTAACCAAAAATTTAGCAGACATTGCGCTTTTGATATTGCACAACATCATTCGCCTTCTCATTTTACTTCGTTTTCAAAGGGATGTTTTTCGGCTACCCAGCGGATACTTGGTCTAAGACCGGAAATCATGAGCTGCTGGAAGCATATGTATAAGAATATTTTCTGGCCACTTGCAAATGAATGGCGTTCACAGAACTTTCCTCACTTGCGTTAACATGGCTCCATTCTCCAGGCAGAATAGTCATTACAAATTTCCAAAAACGAGTACGTATGTGTATGAAAAGCCGTGGAGGCCATTGGACCAATGTGTTATTCCATAAATAACCCTTTAGTCACACTCTCATCTGTTCACAGCGCAGTTTAAATAACTAGGAATATAGGCGTAGAGTTCTTTGCACACCGAATACCAAGTTACAAAGATACTATAAAAAGTGCGCAGCGCCTACTTTAGGCTCCAATATACGAAACATCCAAAAACAGGGAGAGTAAGTTGACTATAAATAATTTTAAAAGCGCAGCTGTTAAGGAAAGTGTGCCTTTTGTGCAAAAATATATATATAAGTAAAAGAAATTTGTGGCAGGAAGTATTTATTTGCAGCATTTCGCGGCGCAACACATGTGCCTAATAAGTACCTCAGTGCCACCAGCGTAAGTACACAAAAATAAAAATGCGAGAAATATTATTTTTGTAAGTAAATAAGTAGCGCCAGTATATAAAAGAGCACTTAAGCCTCTTTTACAAGTAAATTTTAGCACTGACACTAAGACTTACGTTCTTCTGGCAACCCTCTTTTGACTTACATATGCCTGCCAAAAAAATTTAGTAGTAATTAAGTAAAATAAAGTAGAAGAGCACAAAAGCAAACAAAAATAGTAACAGAGTAACTATCGGAAATCTGAAAGAGTCTCTTAGTATGAAAAGTGGACAAAATGGTTAGTTATTAGCTCTTCTAGCCATTGAAGTGACAGTAATATGTATTGACTTAAGCTGCTAATGTAATATTTCCTAGGAAATATTTTTCCATTTTTATAAAAGGTCAAAAAGCTGTAGTGAAATCCCGTCAGTTTGGAATGCAGCAAAGAATTTAGGAGTTAGATAAGTAATACGGTAGAACACGTCGCAACCTGGGATGAAGCTTTGGTTGCGGAAGTTTACATACATATGTATAAGCTTCTAACAGCAGCTTAATGACCTTACCTTAACAGAATTAAAATATGACGACCGCCTACGCATGTTGAGCATACGAAGTGGAATACAGCTAATACACTCGATGCTACAAAAATTCTGTAGAAATGGAAATAATACGTATACACTTTACTGACTTTTTATTGAAACTGTGACCGTTAGAGATTTTACTTCTAAGTAGTGTTCGAATTTGATCGAACCTATTCGTTTCCTTCTTATTTTCTAAAAGGAAGCTTACAATATACCGTCAGCATATTGCCAAGATTTGTTCAAGAACAGTAGTTTCAGACTACCTGAAAATTGCAGTATTACTAAAGTGGAAATGGCTGCCATTAAGGTAGCTGCATTATTGCAGTTTTCCTCAGAGAAATAACTATCCATATCGATAGTACCTTTGAGCTCACTGAAAGTGCGATCGAGACTAGTAAAGGTATGGCTAGCCTATCTATATGTAACATGAATTTACTTCAAGAGTAGTACTTTACTTTACCCGTGCCATCCGTCTAGCTCGAACCTGTACAAGAAATACGTAAGTGGCTAAAAGCGATTAGCAATGAAATTTCCTTAAGTGATGATAGACGGATCATATTGAGATGGAATGCGTTAAGTGCATGCAGAGTCGCTAAGATCCTGTGCAAGAGCCCCAAAGAAAAACACGCATGTTTTTTACTCATATTGTCTCGAAAAGAGTGCAGAACGGTTTGCCAGTTACTGACATGGGCTTGAGTAACGACGGTACATGCAAAAAATTTAAGGGGATAAAGCATTAGAAAACTTCTCTTAGATATCTAGGAGCTTCGCACTTCAAGATTTTAGATAATTTTTCAAAATAAGATATCAAGTCTCTCTTAAACTACGCAAACGACGTTGAATATTTCAATAATTATGAATTTTGAATTTCTTAAAATGAACTACAATTTGGCATTACTAACGATCAGCATGTCTGTGTATGCCGTGGTACCCGGCCATTATAACCTAACCTAATCAAACTGCATTTGGTGTAAGGCCACAGCTGGAATGCAGAGACTTGCAAGGCTCTTTAGGTTTCAATACTTCTATTAAGCATACCAGTATAACTAAAGATCAGGAATCAGTAGGGGCACCACTGTCTATTGGATTGTTGGTGTCTGATTCGCTTGGTAAGCATTGGTCAGTTGCTAGTATTTGTGCGTTCGCAAAATTTTTTTATCGAAGATAAATCTTTAAAGATTCAATAAGATCTGCACCGTCGGCACAGTTCACTTTTCTCTAATAGTAGAGGTTCTAACATCCCAATGTGCTACAGTCCGCGGTAAAAAAAAATCAAACATTTCAGTTCGTTTCTCGACTTTGCGATATCAACGTTACAAATTTTATAAAAATAATATAACTTTAGCTTAGTCGAGGTTTAATATCCAATTAGAATAGTTTTGAATTTATTTTCACAACGGTTTTAAGCGATCTAGGTGGTGCTTCATCTTGAAGATCAGCGGTAGCATACTAGCATACCTTGGTATACCGCAGCGTTTTAAAATTTTTTATCATACGAACAAAAATATAAGCCCAAGACCATTACTCACCACGAATAGCAAAATACTGGAATTTGCTTTTAAACAAAAATTAACAGGCCCCTAAAGATATCAACTGAACGGGTACATCATATGATTCACGAATAATCGGGTATGACCGGACTGTTCGGAACAGTATTTAGCGATGTTCAAACGTAATAAACCCAAGCTCTTGTGACAATATGGTAAAATGGATAAAACAATGCTTTAATTTTTATTGACTACTTTTGAAAAGGAAGTGCCATCGAATTGCTTCGACTATTGCAAAGCGTCATTTTACCGTTTGAAAAGGAATTCTTGCTGGGAAGAAACGGCCGCATTTGAAGAGAACCGAAAGTGCTTTAATGCGCCGTCTCATATGTCAGTGATAACGATAGCAACGATCCATGAATTGTGTTCAAATACTTCCGCATATCTTATATATCGGATCTTTTTTCCAGCGACTATTTACTCAAAAAAACAATTCTCGCTAAAGAAATATTCGCCGAATGAAGAGATGATCACCGAGACTGATGCTTTTTGCGAAGCAAAGATAAAATCGTACAACATACAGTAATGTAGCGCTAAGTTCGGGTATAAGCGGGTATTTCACACTCTTGCAACTTGCAAGATTTAAAGCTAGAGAAGTACCTTTAGTTATAAGGCTTGTTGATTTTATGGGGTCTAGGGAGAGTTTTCATCCCACTTAATTCGTTCTAAGCACAAAAATGCACCGTTATAAGAAAAACACGCTCTCAAAAATTAATTAAGGTGTGGTTTCTACGCTGGTGGAATCATTTAACCGCATTTTTTAAAGATCCACGCAACGTTAAGAACATTTTTATTATTCAATTTTTTATCAAAAATTTATTGATATTTTAAAATTGGTGACATAAAAAAAAATTTTTGTGATAATTTGATTAATTTCGGCGTGGTTGCGTGGTGGAGGTTGAAAATAAGGATAAGTTGGCCACCAAGATCACGATTTAACGCCTTTAGACTATTTTTTTGTGGGGATCTGAAAAAAAAAAGTTTTAAACAGTACAGAAATATCGTCAGAACTATTCCAATGGAAGACAACATTTCCGAAGAAATTCGGCGACTGAAATTTGAATTTTTTGCCCGTTTTTTGCCAAAGATCAAAATTTTTAAAAATAGTAAAAATCAAAATTTTTTAATAATCCTAGTTCCAACCATTTATAAAAATTTCTTCACACCAAATTTCAAGTTTAATCGGTTCATTAGATTTTGAAAATCATGCAGAAGTGTTGAAAATAATAGTTTCAGAAAAACGCGATATATGTAGCTTAAAGATTTTAATTAACTAACAATTTTACAATAACAAATACGCTGCATTTCGAATCGAAATTAAAAATAGCTATAACGTCAATTGAAAGATAAACTAATAAAAAATTCCATTTTGATTTTTTGGTTTCAAATCATCCAGTGATGCTGTAAGAATATTAAAAAAAAACTTCTTTTTTCAATGTTCTGAGAGATCGACGATAAATCCATTATTGTTGAAAAGTTTTTCGATAAAATCAATATAAATATCCTTTCGAAATGTTGTTCTTTCATACAATAAAAAAAATCATGAAAAAACGTAAACGTATAACAAACCTTACTCCCCTCCTAAACAGCACCTCTAATATATTAACCTTCTTTGATTTTCGACAACTGTTTTGAACTAAGTAAATATAATTAATAACTTTTTCGTGCCTGAATTGGATGATGTTGATATGAACGATCTTTGGTTCTCACAAGACAACGTACAAGGCATACAGCTAACGAAACGATCATTATATTGAACTAAACTTCTGGTAGCGCATTATCTCGAAACGTGAGGTTGTGACGTCGCCTTCAAGCTCGTGAGACTTAACACCGCTTGACAATTCTTTGTGGATTATGTGAAATCAGCTTATCTACGCTCGATCGAGACGATTCACGCCTGGGAAGCAAATAATCGATGCGTTATTGCATGACGGCTAAATTTGCTGCAAAAAGTGGTTAAAAATTGGGCTGTCGACTGGAATTTATTCAAGCCAACCTGGTTATCCGAAATTTGATTTCTGTATGAAAAAATATGCCTCTCTATAATGGAGCACATTCTAACCGCACTCCACCCACAAATAAAAAAAAAAAAACATAATATGGGCGCCTGCCTTTTAACTTTCACTTAAGGCACAAGCAAGTAACATTTTAAAAGACTTTTTGCCAAAATGACATTTGCAACCGCATGCACGTACTACCACGCGGCCACGTGAGGCACACGACGGCCATTGTACGTGCTGGAGACGTCAAAAAATCAAACCGAACAGCGAGCCGCCCACAAATACAAGCCACTGCTGTACGCGCCATTAACCAAAATAATCACAACAACAATAGCAATACTCAAAAGTGCTACCCTACAAACAACCGCCCACCTTGAGTACAACAAATGAGCAGCTGACTCGACGTTGGGCGCTTGTAAGTGAAAGCATGCGAACGACAGTGTGAGCCGGTTTGAATAATGAGCGGAGTTTGTGTATTGGTATGTGTTTTTACTGAAGAGGGGAGTGTGCGGCAGCGAATTCTATTTACTGCTGTGTATGTACGTCTCTGATCAACATGGAGTAACTTGTGAAATACGCACAATTACCTCGGCTTTAATTAAGGTCACGTGACCTGGCGAACTAAAACGGACGCGTGTAACAATACACGTACCGCTTTCAGTGTTACAGTTGACTGAAATATATTTAAGGCGATATTGGATGGCTTGAGTTTCTTAACTAATGCCATTGTTGAAGGTAAAATGAGATTAAACGCTTTAAAGATATCATATTTTGGACCATAGATCGGATAAGAAAATGTCAGTCATAATGTCGGAATATTTCAAAGAAGACTGAAAGTATAATATTGTAATTTTTAAAGAGTGTACGCTCGAATTGCTCTCTGTAAAGTACAAATGCGCATGAATTAGTCTCCAATGTAAGAATACAGTTAATAACTAACTTTGTTCACATGAATATCTTTAGGTTATAATTGGAGTTTGATTACTTGTAAAATATTAGAACTAATTTCAAAATAATTAGGATAGAAAATAGTTCAATCAGTTGTTGGTGTTGTAAAGTTTACCTTAACTCCGTTAGGATGGTAACTATTAGATAAGTTGTCATCGAGGTTTCCAGCGGTAGGCCCAGGAAACATGCTGTTTCGACGGGGTCGGACCATAGGGAAAGAAGTGTCAGATGTGTAGGGTTAGCAGGGCATGCAAAGAGGTGGTGAATGTCATGCGGGGACTCGTTTCACGCTGGACATTTGTTTCATATTTTAGGGTCGATTCTGGATAAGTAGGAGTTTAACCTGCTACAGTATCCAGAACGAAGATCTACGGGTGGTGATTTGACTCCAATTATGCCATTCACTGAAAGGGAGTCAGTGAAGGTGTTAATGGCACCACAGTGAATGGTGTGTCAGTGCAAGTCTGAAATTTATTGCGTTCGAAGTCTGGTCGGCGTATTGCTTTATGTTGTCGACGTAGTAAAGGAAATGCCTCTTGATGTTCCTATGAGGCGGTTCCACTCCAAGCAGGTGACTGTAAGGATAATTTCTGCGAAAGCACACTAGCTCCTTAACTGGGATCATATGGGCCTCACTGTGCAGGTGTTCGATGAGAGACATCAAGAGGCATCCTGTCGTAGTCCGGAGTGCAGTGTTCTGACATGTCTGTAGCTGACTCGTCTGCGTTTCACTACATCAAGGTGACCATATTGTTGCGGCATAGTTAAGGACCGGCCGGCCGATTGCCTTGTATGTTGCCAACAACATTTCTTTGTCTTTTCCCCATGTGCTGCTGGCTAATGACTTGAGGATTTTGTTGCGGCTCTGTACCTTGGCAATAATCGCGGTCGCGTGAGGAGTGGAGGAAGCACAAGCTAACTAATATCACACCTAAAATGTTAGGGTTATTGAAAGTCGGAATTTTAACGTCATTGACTGCAATATTAACTTGATACTTAAAACTCAATTAGTCCCTCTTGCTAAAAAATATCAATTAGTCACATGAACTTCACGTGCAATCGCGGCCCCATCTTAACCTTGTTTTGTTGGATGGCGAAGAATGAGCTCAGTCATTGGTGCGCCCTTTCACTTTTCGACAATATCAATTTATTCGAAAGGAATTTACCGAGTAGTACAATACTTTTCAAGATTCTTTTGGTGTACTGTCGTAATCTAAGAGAAGGGCAGAGCAGACTCATACAATTTTTTCATATAATCATGATACTTTCTGCTGTCACCAATAGGGTCACTGTGAATGAATATTCGTAGTTGTAATTTTATCCATAAGACGGAAGGTAATTAGTTTTTTTGGTATAATGTAGGAATTTTAATTCAATGTCTACAAAAGTCGGTGGTATCTTTAGAAAAGATTGAATGAGAGCGACAAAGTATAATTTTCTTAGAAAATCCTGTCGGAGTTGCTGGGAACGAAGACTCGTTTGGGAGTTATACTCAAAAGAAGAAAAAGTAAAAGTATTTCTACTAGTATCGAGGAATAATGTTAGTAAATTGAATTTCTTAAACATTTAAAGGTATCATTGGAAAGACTTGAAAGAGAGCAAATAAAAGTATAATTTTGTTGGAAGACACTCACGGTGTCGCTTAAAATGAAAATTAATATGGTACATTTATCCATAAGTCAAAACGTTCATAGTTTATTTCCTATTATCGATGAATAGTTTTAATTATAAGTCGAGAACCTCCGATAGTGCCTTTGGAAAGATCAAGTCTTCGGAGAGAAAAGTTTTGTTTTATTTGAAAAAACTGCCTGGATTACTAAGAACGAAGAATCGTGTAGTAATTTTAACAATAGGTCAAAAGATGAACCTTTTTTTAATGCAATCGTAGAGTAATTTTATTGGGTCGTTCACTAAGTAACTTCGTTCGATGACAACAGCTGATCTTATTGAATGTTTTCATAGCCAACTTCACACTAAATCACTTTGCTGTTATAGATTATTTGAGCAGCTAATATCCGTATAGTAAGGCTTGCTTGAAAAAAAGTTCTTGAATTTTTTTGGTATAGTTATTGTTTGGTGCCCTATTGAAGATAGAAGAACGAAAGTTTTTGGCACATTTTACTATTAAAAGGCAAAAATTTCGTTCCGAAAATTTCGACTTTCAGGATGTGACTCGTTTTAGAAGAATTTTTGAAGCTAATGTGGTTAAAGTAAAGTCGGTGGATTATGGAAATCGTCGAATAACGTCGAGAGATTGGCGAAATATTAAATTTGTCTAACGCGCCTATTCATAAGCACTTGAAACGGCAAAGACTAATTTCGCAGCTTGACATATGGGTTCCTCATGTTCTTACAGAACGAAATAACGAAAGTGATTTTCTCATCAAACATCAATGAAGTGATACATTTTTGAAACGCATTGTTACTGGCGACGCAAAGTGCGCTGTTTACAAGAATGTAATGAGTCAGAGCTCGTGGTCTGAAAAGGTTGAACCAACTCAAGGCACTTCAAAGGCCGATACTTAGTCACCAAAAAAGGTTATGTTGTCCATTTGGTGGGAATTCAAAGGGATCTCATATTTTGAGCTTCTGTCTGACAATACCACGATTAATGCTGAAGTGTTGTGATCAGCTGGACAGATTGAGTGGTGAACTGAAAAGAAGAAGGCAGAATTGATTAATGGGAAAGGTTTAGTGTTTCACCAGAATAATGCAAGACCTCATACTCGTATAAGCATAATTACTCGCCAAAAGCTTTTGCAGCTTGAATAGGATGGTCACACACACTATATACTTGGTACCTTCGAACTTTTATGTTCCGATCTTTGTAAAATTTCTTTCATGAGAGAATTCAGGACGTCAAAAGTCACGTGGACCAGTTTTTTGCCTGTAAGGACCAACAAATTTGTCAATCCTTTGTCCAAAAGATGGCAAAAGGTATTTGAGCAAACTGAGGAATGTATAATTTTATAAAATATGTGTCTGTGTCTACCACTGGATCATTGGGTCTCTGAAAAGCATTATCAACTGCGCCTGTGTTTTTTCTAGTATCTTTAGTTCTTCTTCTTCTTAATTGGCGAAGACACCCCATACTTTATAGCCGAGTTTGCAACAGCACAGTCGTTCTTCCTTTTTACTATTTGGCGCCAATTGGAGATTCCAAGTGTAGCCAGGTCCTTCTTCACCTGGTCCTTTCAACCGAATAGAGGTCTTCCACTTTCCGCCAGCGTCGAGCATCCAAAGAACCATATATGTATTTTCCGCAGAACCTTTCTCTCGGAACTTCGTAACGCCGACTCATCAGATAGAGTTTTGCTTTTGTTCGTCGAGAGAGGAATTTACTTCTTAATTCGCTACTCACTTCAAAGTAGCACCTGTTAACAATAATAATTTGCGTTGGATTTCGAGACTGACATTATCGTTGCTGTTAATGCTGGTTCCAAGATATACAAAATAATCTATGACTTCGAAGTTATGGCTGTCAACAGTCACGTGGGAGCCAAATCGTTAATGCGACGACTGTTTGTTTGATGAGAGGAGATATTTCGCCCTGCTCACGTTCACTACCAGAGCCATTTGCTTTGCTTCTTTGTCCAACCTGGAGAAAGCAGAACTAATGGCGCGATTGTTGAGGCCAAAGATTTCAATATCATCGACGTACGCCAGCAGCTGTATACCTTCTCTATTTAGCTCTTAGCTCTCATTATTTTTTCAGGCAAGAAGAAGTCACACGATAGGGAGTCGCCTTATCTGAAACCTCATATTGTATCGGAGTGCTCGGAGAAGTCCTTCCCGATCCTGACGGAGCTTTTGGTATTGCTCAACGTCAGTATACACAGCCGCATTAGTTTTCAGGGGAGTATCTTTAGTGCTTCATCGATTTCTTTTTGTAAGGGTCACCTCCACGTGGTCTTAAGACCTCTCTGACGACTTCATTAAGTATTCCAGTCTAGAACATGTCGACATGCTTGTTGGAAAATATGTCAATTAGCTACGATTCGCGGAATTGAAGTACTAAGAACTATTGACTAATTTTTATGGAAGCTGGGACCTTTCAGTAAATCTTAGAAGCTTTTAGTTCAACAATAATCGGTGGCTAAGCATGTTAGTCTCTCAAATTTACATTGGAGTTGGTCCACACACGAATAATGACAAACAATGTGACCGCAAATTAGACACAAAAACAACGTGCGAACAAAAAGAGTGCCACAAATGAGCATCCAACAATAACAAAAGACAAATAAGCATGTAGTTGGTAGTTAATACGTGCATGCAACCGCTGTTAACAACAGTCAACAACAGTCGACACCGCAAACACCAAACATATAACACGAATATGTAAAAGTATACAAAACCCCCTCCACCGCTAACAAGTGAAAATGCGGGCACGAGGTCGCTGATTTTGGGGTGCATACAAGCGCTGACGGTCCAATGTGTTTACTAAAATTTTCTTTGTGCGCTAGTTTGCTTGAAAAGGTACTCTTTTTGTTGCAAACACCCACACAGATGCCACCAACAAACAGCCGCGCGCCACCAGCTCGGTCCACCATTTAGAGCGCTCGAACGTTGTCCAAAAAGACCAACTCATGTGCAAAGTGAGCGCCCGTGCACTCGTGTGGTTAATTTGTCGGAAAATTACTTTGGTTGTTGCATGCCGCAATGTCTTTTGAAAATTAAACATCCTCCATTGCTCACCCTCCCCGCCACGACTGCAGCATTGTGCTGCTGCGGCACTCGTTCGTAATATAATAATGTGGGCGCTGCAACATTTGTGGCTCCAGTAATTTTTGGCCTATTGTTATTTTGTACAAGTATACTTGAAATATTTCGTTTATGCTTGTTTTACTTTTCTTTGGTGTGGCGAATTGAAAATCATTTTACTTGCTTGTTCATATTTACAATCTTTTGGAAATCTGTTGTTAATTGCCTTCAGTTGCAGAAGAAAGAAAGCTAGGCATTTCAGAAATTTGCAGGAAATGCTTCACTTTACTTTGGCTGAGTTGAAAGAAAAATTGGGCAATTCAACCGTAATTGCCTTATGGCTTTAATGTTCTCTGCTCGGAAGGTATTGTGTGAAATGCACTTATGTTTTGAAAATGAAAAGAATATATAACAACAATAATAATTTCAATGATGTCTTCAGCCCAGTAGATGTTTTGATGGGCTTTAATGTTGCCATTTCTTTAGATATTATACTTTTATGGATAAGAAAGATTCGAAGAATTTTGAATTCATTTTCCAACTCCTACTATCTATAATCTTGCCAGAGAGAACCAGTCACTATAAATAACATATCCTAAGCAAAAGTCTAGTGGTAGATTCTCCCCAACTCAACTGTGCCAAATCAGCTGCGACTAACATAACATAAAAGGCATGATTCAGTAAGGCTAAGAGATAAAGGGAAAAAACTCAAAATTTATTGTCTTCCTTCATGTGACAAATATTCAGGTGTTATTAAGAGAACTCGTTGTTAAATTGTCAACTGTATGAACTAGTGACCGTTTCTTTTCAAGTAATCAGAGCTCTTTCCGTTGATGGTTTGAATTGATCGTTCAGGATTGGTAGCCTTATATATACCAGTTACAATTCCTATTGTGTTTTATTATGCGGATAGTGGACGTTGCACAACTTCTACCTAAATTATTTGGATTACTTTTAGAAACACTATTCAGTTCCGTGGCCTATAATGTACAGTATGAACGAAGGATCTTTTTTCGATGGATGCATCAGCTACCATGAAATCATTTTTTTTTTCAATTTAACTAAGTTAAATATATATTGAAATAATTAAAATTAATACTTTTAAATTTCTAACCCTTATCCTCAGAAGTAGGTGAATGGATAATACAACGATCATTGCTAATGAGGTACCTGGCGGTGGGTATAAAACGCTAGTGGTAGAAACCCCCGAATCAAAAATTCAAAATGAAGAACAACAAAGGAACGAAGCGGACTGGGATATCGGTCAAAATATCGGTGGGAAACGAGACTGTTACAGTTGGCAGCAGGTTGCGGTGCTTATAGACTATTGCCTAACCAGCTTTACAGCGCACGGGTACCTCAGTCCATGAAGACTCGGACCAAGAAAGCGTTGTAAGCATACAAGAGAAGAGAACTTCTTTGCTCGCTTCTTCTCAATTTAGAGAATAGCAGCTACGACGTGGCTTTAGTCCAAGAACCATGGATTGCATCGGGTAACGTGGTCGCTCGGCTGAAGTCACAAAACTACAAAAAAAGTAAAATCAGCGATATTGGTTAACCTTCCTATACTCGCGTGTTGGTCTGTGAGACCGACGAAACACGTTTTCGTTATTATTTTTATGCAGATATATCCTAAGAAGTTGAGTTCCTTGCTAGCTGCCGGATTTGTGGTTAACTTCGTTTTAGAGCACGCCGCGCGTTCGGGCGAAACACACGTGTTGTAGCATTCATCACCAATTGGTCCGCGAGACCGACGCGAGTATAGGTGTAACGTTTTGTGTAAGTATTAATATAATTTATTTCGTGCATTTGTATATTTTTACGGACTTTGATTACTTTATAAAGTATATATAGTAAAATATATGTATGTATGTTGCTCTATATTATATTTTGACCAATTTTATCATTCTTTTTTGGGTTTTAATTTATATCAAAATGGACGATGATCAAATCAGATTGCTGCTGGAAGAATTAAGTTCTAGCTCAACCTATGAAGACAAAAATGACAGTGAGGTGGAGATAACGTGCAGGTACAAGAAGAGACATACGATACCGAGCAAGACGATGACAATGACGAGATATCTGAGGAAGAACATAATTAACGATCCCATGATTTTTACTTAGGAAAAGATGGACAGACAAGGTGGAATAAATCTCCTGCCTCAAACCCAACTAGGCGACGTGCCAGAAACATAGTTACTCAACTTCCAGGCGCTAGAGGAGAAGCTAGAAATTTGAAGGAACCAGGTGAGCTGTGGCGGCTTTTTTTCGGAGGGCACTATCATCCTGATAGTAAAGTACACTAATGAACAAATTAATCGCATGAAGCATAATTTCACAATAGAGAGAGACTGCGCCGATACAGACAATATTGAAATTGAAGCTGTTTTACGCCTTTTACTGTTTGCTGGAGTCAGAAGGAACGCTCGTCTAAATGCCAAAGATTTTTTCAGAACTGACGGGTCATCCCCGGAGATTGTTCGATTGACTATGGGATTATCCAGGTTCTTTCTATTGATGATTTGTCTCAGATTTGACAGTAAAGATACACGAGAAGAGAGAATAAAACTGGATAAACTGGCACCTATTAGAGAGTTGTTTGATATAGTTGTGGGAAAGTTCAAAAAATATTACAGCGTGTCTCAGTATGTTACAATTGACGAGAAGTTAGAGGCTTTTAGAGGACGTTGTAACTTTCGCCAGTACATTGCATCAAAACCCAACAAATATGGAATCAAAATTTATGCGTTGACAGATGCTAAAATGTTTTATACCCATACCATGGAAGTTTACGTTGGGAAGCAACCAGACGGTCCAAATCAAGTTGATAACTCCGCTTTGGCTTTGGTTTTGCGATTGAGTGAAAATACTCACAATACTGGGCGTAATATCACATGTGATAACTTCTTCACTAGTATTCCATTGATAGATAAGCTTGAGTCTCAACACAAATTGACAGTTATTGGGACGATTCGTAAAAACAAACGAGAATTGCCTAAACATTTCACAGAAATACGAGGAAGAGCCGAAAAATCCAGTTTCTTCGGGCAGCGAGGCAATTGCAGTCTTGTATCCTATGTACCAAAAAAAGGCAAAAATGTCCTTCTCGTATCCAACATTCACGATGATGCCCAGATCAATGAAGATACAGGTAAACCGGAAATTATAATGGACTACAATAGAACCAAAGGTGGAGTTGATAGCGTAGACAAAATGTGTGAGACTTACAATGTCGCACGTGGGACAAATAGATGGCCAATGGTGATATTTTACAGCTTAATGAATGTAGCGGGTATAAATACGTTTATAATATACCTGCCGAATAACCCTAACAAGAAAATTAGCCGTCGGGTCTTCCTTGAAGCCTTAGCATACGATCTGATCAATCCGCAACTTAGACGACGGGCTTTCATTTCATCCTTGCCGAGAAGCATAAGACTCAGGCTCACCGAAATATGCAAATTAGATGGACCCGAGTATGCAGCAATATCTAACAATAATAAAATAGGTCGTTGTGGATACTGCTCTTCAAAAAAAAAAAAAAAACCGCAAGACACGTTACAACTGCGCTACCTGAAAAAAATACTTTTGTTTGTAGCATGCTGTATCCGTATGCTCTGATTGCTATGGCGAGGCTCAGAACTAAGTCAAACATAGATAAATATGTTCGTTGATATGTTTGTTGTTATTAATAAGAAGAGAATGCTTTTTAAAAGGGCCAAGCTAGCAGATTTAATTTTAGAATTTTTAGTAACGAAAATAAAGGAAAAACTTTTGTGATAAACTATAAGTCGGTTCGAAAATAATTAATAAAATAACTTTTAAACTATTATCTAAACTTTAAAATCTCGCCAAGTTTAATTCTTGTTAAAAAGTAGCGGAGAGTGGACGGACAACTGCCGAGGACTCATTGAAACACCTAGTCAGTCAGTTAAGAGAAGAGCTTTTTTTTCACATTCATTTAAGTATTCCGCACACAGGATCTTGAAGGGTGCCAGAAGTTTGCACGTGCGCATATATATGCATATATAAAGAGGACAGATCAGGTGGAGACTGCACTGTTATACGCCTATAAGGATATCGAAAAGGTTTTGAATATAAGTGAATACGCTCTTGGATCTATTCCTAAACATTTCTTTAGCGTTAAACAACGTCTCTACAAGAATCTATTCTGAAAACTAGTCTCCAGTTCAATAGATAGATCTTGCTCCATACAACGCTGGATCGGAAAGATCAGAACTTTGACCTCCAGACAGATAAGAGCAGAATGGAACACTAAAATGACCAAGGAAGTCTGTAGAGCTACTTCGCAAGGTGGAGTGCTACTCCGCTTCTATGGACAGTAGTGGTGAATAAACTGCTAAGGCACTTTGAGGCAAAGCCTCTAAGATAGTGGCATATGCAGACGACATTGCCATCTTAATAACAGATAGGTGTCTTTAGACCATTAGCAGTATTATGACCACCACTCTCTATACAGTCCAGAACTGGGCATCGCAATCGGGTCTGTGGCTGAACCCGGATAAAACGGATCCGCTTGTGCCTGGCTTATTGCCCTACCAGATCAACCTAACCTAACTTGAGTGCGTGAATGAAACTGGTTAGGTTTCCTATTGAAGTTCGAATAGGAAAATGCAATTATTAACAAGTAAGGAAGGGCTAAGTTTGAGTGCAACCGAGCATTTTATACTTTTGGAGGGAAATAAAATAAAAATGTAAAACTGGTCATAAAAAGAAAAGTCAGCCGGATGATGGAAAATCCTGATATTAGTCAAGTTTTCGCTCAAATATATCTATTTTAGTCACAAAGATACATTATTATAAAAAAACACGCTCTCTTATTTACATTGGAATAACTCGCATAGTGGCGCCGATATATGCGATACAAAGTCGTCCTGAAGTTTGATCAGTTTATATTACGTATATGGGGCTAAGAGAAGTATTGGTTCAATTCAACCCATTTTTGACATACAGACATGCCATTATAAGAGAAGGATTATCCCTTAATTTCAGTTATATATATCATACTACGTTATTGACATTCAAAAGTCAACTATAGGTCGAAATATTCGGTACCTAGGGGCTTGAAAAGTTTTGTTTGAACTTGGACAATTTTTGGTCATAAGGTGGCATACTATAAACGAATTACTATTAGTGTAGAACTTTAGCCGGAAATTGAAAGCACCAAATGGATTGCAGAATTGTGTTAAATGGAAAGTAGACGCGGCTGTGGCTCGATTTCGCTCATTTTTACACTCTGACATAGGGATACGAGAAAAATGCCATGTACTTAGCTTAGTCGAGATCGGTTGGTCGGGTCACGAGATATGGGATTTGATCAGGAAGTGAGCGGTGCCACGCCCATCGTACCAATGTCACACCGGCTTCGATAGAGCTCTCTCATACCATCTTGGTGGTAAAATTCAATGTCTCCGGAGTATTTAGTTATTGATTTATCGCGCTATTAGTAGGTTTTTACAATACCGTTATATGGAGAGTGAGCGGGGTTATTCTCCGATTTCATCCATTTTCACAACGTCGATAGAAGTTCTTATAAGATTTGTACTCAGCAAATTTGGTTGTTGTAGCTTAAGTGGTTTAGGATTTATGTACATTAAACTTGTCGGAGGGCGGGGCCACGCCGACTTTTCCAAAAAAAAAAATTTGCCGCCAGATGTTTACAGTTTTATATCTTAATTTAGTGCTTAATTATGCCACTTTATATGTTTTCGGTGATTGGCGATTTGTGGTCGTGGCAGTGGTCCGATCCCGCCCATCTACGAATTCGAAATTTTTTTTGTACTAAGGAACCTACTTACATACCAAGTTTCATCTCATTTTTTACTAAAGTTACTGCTTTCACGGGCGGACGAACGGACGGACAGACAGGCAGTCAACCGGATTTCACCCAATATACATATATCTCGCTTAGTTTTAGGTGATACGTACAGGTTAGGTGAACAAAACTATACTACATTGTGGCAACTGGTTGCATGAACATAAAAGTGCTATGAATACCATCGATAAACCACCGGATTTGGTCCTAAGTGATTTTTCATTTTCTTCAAACTGAAATTGCCAACGCAAAAAGTGTTTATGAAAAGTGTTTCGAGGACTGATCGTTGACATAAGTGTATTACATCTGGTGAGGATTGAAGGCGACAAAATATCTTATATTGATGAATAGTTAAATATTTTGCGTTTTATTTACAATTTCAGTGTACTCTTTTGTCACAATTTTAATATGAAATTCTATGCAACTATAAATCCAATTGTTCGAACATGGCTGAAATCTTCACAACTATTTATACAAATATTAGAAAAATTATTAATTTCGTTTGTTTAATTATACTTAATGAAATAATTGCAATATTCCTGCCGTTACATAACTTTCCATCAGAAATATTTTAAGCCAAACAAAAAAGAGAAATTTTCGACCTTCCGGCTAAGCTCAGCTCTATTTAAATGTACTGTCACAGTGTGCATTTACTCAGCAAATCGAATATAATTCCAAAACTCTGTTGAGCAGCAAATTCTTACTTCTCAAAAATAAAATAATTACGTATGTATGTATAGTCACACAAAATTATTAACTTTCGCATATTCCACTACAAAGACAATATTCATTTACACTTATAAATAAATTAAATATATTGTAATATATGTAATGTATTGTTTTCGAAAATCTTCCACGCCTTGCAGGTGTATAAATTAGCAAGTAAAGAATGCATTTGCAAATGAAATGCAGACTTATTTAAAATTCAAGGAAAAGTCAGTGCAAATGTCAATTTGTAATTAAATTCTGACTGTTAATGAATTAAGCGAGTGTTGGTAATTTTCATGTAAAAGCATTTAAATTATAAATTTCCTTGAATTTATTATTGACGTTGCATACCTTAAGGCGACCAAACATGTGCACTGGTGCATGCAGTTGATTTTTACTTATTATTGACATGTATACTTCATATTTAATATAAATGCATTTAGCATAACGGTAAACGCTAGGCTGGGAAAAATGAAATGTGTTTTGATCAGGGAATTTGTACAAATCCGCAATAAAGTGTAAGTAATTTCTTGACAAATGCAATTGAATATTAGTAAGAGTAAGAAGTTCGAGGAATTTTACCAACCTTAAGAAATTTGAAATTAATTTAAATAAATCGAAAGAAATTCAATAAAATGTTTTTGCATGCATGCAAATGTAAGTAAGTTGGCATTATAATCATCAGAAGCAATTACTTATCAATTTAGTTAATAGAATATGATAAATTTAGAAAGACGAAAAGCACATTGTGATGTCTCATAAAAACTCCCATCCCTATTGAGTCGAATTTGACAAGCACTTTTAGGCGAATTTTTAACAGAAGACTCATTCGCGATAGACGAGAACAGTTATTAACCACTTTGTGCCAAGTACGAACTATAAAATAGATGCATAAGAACTTCAAATTTTATTTATCGGAACTTCTGGCTAGTCATATCACTCCTATTGACCAAAGTTTCCCGCTTCTGGTCTATAGTTTCCTACAGGCAGTCTAATTCTTGGCAATACAAGTATATGTATATAGGTCTAAACTAAAAGCATGGCCATATGTCAAACACATAGCAAGACCTTTTTGCCCGTTCATATAGTTGTTGTTGTTGTAATGGTTATCTAGTCCCCGTTAAGATGATAAAGATGAGATAAGTTGTCAGCGAGGTCATGCAATGGTAAGTAATTTCTACGAAAGCACCTCAGCAGACACAGCTTGGAAAGGATTAACTGGAAGCATGTGGGCCTCATTATGTAGGTGTTCGATGTGAGACATCAAGAAACATGTATTAAATAGTATTCTGACATGTCTGTAGCTCCGTCATTTTCGTTTCATTACATTCAGGCGACTATCTTGGTGCGGCGTAGTCGGATTGCCTTGTATGTGGCTAGCGCCGTTTCTTTGTCTTTTCCCCATATGCTGCCGGCTAGCGACTTAAGGATTTTTTTGCTGCTCTTTACTTGGCAATAATCGTGGGCGTGAGAGGAGTGAAGGAGCACAGGCGGTTGAATATCACACCTAAAATCTTAGGGTTATTGACAGTAGTTTAATGTCATCGACTGCGATATTAAAGTCAAGTCTGAACTCCTTCGTCCATTTAGTAAATATGGTCGCTGTGGATTTAGTGGCGGAGAGTGTTAGGTTCCTTGCAGCGAGCGTTTGAGCACATGCTACAAATTTCATGCCCTGACGTCATTATCGTGCAATCATCAGCGTATGAGGTGATAGAAATTGCCTGTGGTGCTTGAGGGAGTTTCGATATGTAGAAGTTAAACAGCTTCGGAGAGAGGACACTACCCCGCAGATCCTCGTCTTTAATTCTTCTTAATTTTGAGTTTTTACCTCGAAATTGTACTAATGATGATCCACTTAGATAGTTCATAATTCACACCATCAGCCCTGAAAGGAGTGTAAATTTTCCTAATATTTTTCTAGTGTGGTGTGATTGACTTTATCAAAGGCTTTTGACAAGTCCAACGCTACGAGGATCCTACGAGGGTCCTCTTGATCTTTGGCTGAGACCATGCACTCTCTGGGCGTTTATGACGCTAAGAGTTGTGGTGGTGCTGTGCACTGTTTTGATGCAATACTGGTGGTTTGCTTGACTCAGTTGGTACGTGAAGGTCGGTAGTAGCAGTAGAGGCCTCAAGTGTCTTCAGGACTGGAGATAGGAGTATTATAGGACGATAGGATTCCTCATTGTTGGCAGGTTTCCCAGGTTTAAGGAGTGCGTCCACTCTTCCGATTTTCCTCACGTCGGGTATTTGAAGAGTGGTTAGCGACAGGTTGAGAACTTTGGTGAGAAAGCTTAATTCTTTCGAAGTGCTTGAGCATTAGCATGATTATTCCATCAGGGCCAATGGACTTGGAAGATTTTGCCTTGTTTATGACAAACTGAACCTCCTCATCAGTAAAATTTGCCGGATCAACTTTAAATTGTACGAGACTATTTTCAAATATATGCATATGTGATATGTAAGCACTGGACCGTGAAGAAATAGTTTTGATAAAGATTACGTGGATTACGCTGGCAGACTCTTGAAGTAAATACACAAATCTACAGCACCGTCAGAGTCAGAATCCTGAAAAATGTTTTTTTATTCCGATTGACTTTTACATTTAACAAAAATGGACTACTTTATATATACTTGGGTAAATGTTTCGAGAATCCATAATGTGTTCACCTTGACTAACTACTTTATATATACTTGTATGTCGGTCCTCAATAGGAAGAGTAATTTCGTACGCAGAGCGCTTTCAGAGCCGCTTGACTGTCGCTTAGTACAACACTAAGTTCATTGCGATAGTTGCGTTGGGGGTTTATCTCCACGCACCGACTTATAGCAAAGACCTCTGCTTAGAATATGATCGGAAAACTTTCCATAGGTATGGAGAGTTTGGTATGTGGTCCTGCGACTTCTGCTCCAATTCTCTCCGACGGTTTGGGGCCGTCGGTGTACCACTTGATCGTACTATCCTTAAGCAGTAGCTCGTGATTGGAAGCATTCCATTCAGCCTTACTGCTGAGGGTAACCTTGAACTTCTTAATGAACTTTACACTTTTGGTAATGTTGTCTCTTGGGAGAAGAACCAGTGGTACTTCGTCACTTAAGTCCTTCATGCGCCGGTAAAAGATTACCTTACCTCTGCCGAACCCTTCTGCTGTCATTTGAAGTAGTGTGTATTTCGCTACATGACCAATGGCAATGTGAAGCAATGTGAAATCCAGCATGACTTCAAGTGCCGCCGTCGGACATGTGCGCATGGCACCCGATATGCAGATGCAAGCGAGTCGTGGCAGCTTCGGTAGTTGAAGTCCTGCTGAAATCTGCGATCGAATGTCCAAACCACCGCTCCATATTTGATAATCGGTGTACAACCATCCGACAATCATTATCTCTCAGCCCGAGGACTTACCAGCTAGACTATTGCACACCATAAGTCAAATGTTCATGCAATATTGAGTGTACTAGTCACACTAATGCCTAAGTTGCCAGATTGCAAAACTAGGATTGCCAATCACGAAATGTCAAAGCAATGAAATTGATTTAATATGTGGCTAACAACATATATTTTTTTGAGGAAAATTATAAGTTAAATCATATGAATTGAATTTGAAGGCATATGCCACTAAGTTTTCATCACTCCGAAAGGTCACTGCATTAATAAATTTATAATTTCCAGTTTGATTGTACATATATATGTAGGTATGTGTACATTTCTAAAGCGCAGTGATGCATAAAATTTTTCACTATAACCTTAAATGATGAAAGTAAAACCCAACCACACCCCTGCAGCTTGCACTACTTTTCAATTTCACAATCTTCCTCTTTACTTTTTCACATTAAATGAGAGCTTTTCGTTTTCGCACACACCCACCACTACAAGTGTTACTTTTAAATACCTATATTTGTGTGTGTATGGTCGCGCTCTTGCAAAATTTAAGGTCATTTACAGTTGCTCAGCAAAAATTACCCAGAAGCTGCTGTGGCGCTGCTGAACCCGCTTACTCAGCTCAGCCCAGCTCAACGCCGCAGCAAAAATCAACTTTACTCTACCTTTAATTAGAGTGCCAAGGGGGATGCGGTGGCGGAGTTAAACAGTGCAAATTATATGCCATTTCAGTGGTAAAAAGCAAACATAGCATAATATCAGGCGCAAGGCGTGAGCTCAAGTTTGTGTAAAATCATTTGCGCATGAGCGCATTTGTTGAAATAATACTTATTTTATGTGTGTGTGTGCGGTGTGCATGTGCAAGTGCAAATGGCAACAAGCAAGTACACCTTAAGGGAATTGAAATATTAAAAATTTAAATGAAATAGTTGGAAATTAAGATTGACTATTTAAAAGTAGCAGCTAGCAGTTAGTAGTTGAGGGCAATTTGAATTTCATCAGTGAGACAGAGCGAGGTTACAGGGCAGCCATGGGAGATCTGAAAGGTTTATTTAATATTAAAATAAGTTAATACATATTTAATATTGAATTAATGTCACAGTGGCACTGTCTACTCTAAAAGCACAATGCTACTTGGGTACGCAGATAACACCGACATCCTAGGCCTTAACAACAGAACCATCGAAGCAGCCTTTTCCAGCCTAAAACAAGAAAAGACGTTAACTTCACTTTAATCACTCAGTTTGTAAAGCAGCTTTATATGTACTATAGTTGATTGACATCGGTGAATCCTACAAATGAGTAGCTGCTTGGTGAGAAAAAGACGTGTGCATGTGTCGCATTAACTAAGGAACTAGTTCACTTAAACTAGATATGTTTATAAAATAACGGGAATTCTGAATTTCGCGTTTTTTTTAGAGAACATTTGTCAAAATTTTTTATTACGCATACGCTGTATCAATCAGCTATATTCATTGTTTACTTTGCCTGTAACATAGCAGCCGCTAAGGTTAGCGCCAAGGTTAGCGTGTGTTTGTGAGCTTGTCGATTTTGTGTCGTTAAAAGTTTTGTGGTTGTTTTCGTGAATTGTGTGCCAGAAACAATCCTATAACTATGTCTCATATTCGCCAGACCTGGCGTATAGTGACTTTTTGCTATTTCCAAAAAAGAGTACCTTAGATAGATGAAAATTGCAAAAAGACCTAAAGGGTATCCCAAAAGTTGAGTTTGTGAAGTGCTTCGACAAATGAAAGGAGGGTTGGCAACAGTGAATATAAAAATTAAAGAAATAGATTTGTCTTATGGTGAACGAAGGCAAGACAAAGTAGTCTGAAATTATATACAACGATTTCTGCCGCCTTGAGAAAACTACGTCACTGTTGGCAGCTTTAAATTTGTGGAGGGAATAATTTTGGCAATCGCGCAACCAGCATAAATCCACCAATAAGCTAAGCCTAGAGATCAAGTGAAAATCTTGACAAAAGGTAGGCAGATCGGTTGGCAATAGAGAAGCAGATTCCTCTCTCAATTAACAAAAATTACGCAATATTCCCATCCTATTATAAACCGTAGAAATATGGACAATGACGAAGCAAGTTGAGAAATCGCTTGAAGCATTCAAGACACTGAATGAACTCCAAAATAGTTAAACGCAGAATAATCCAAATCTAGAAGCTCCATCGATTCGAGAGGCATGGATGGACAAAGAAAGCAAGTGCCCCTACGCAAACTATTGAAGGACCAAATGGGATCCATCGGCATAAAAAAAGTTCATCATAACTAAAAATGAACACAGATAATGATCGATGAACTCGTCAAAATTATGGATTTTGACAAGATTTTGTTTCCCCAAAAAAGACGATCCATCAGTTGAGTCAATTTCTTCCTCATCATTTACTCGTTCTTTCGCCCGGTATTAACATATTAAAGAGTCAAACAGACCTTTCAACGTGTCTCATCTTCCTTACCCGATACCTTACCCGATTATTTATAGGTAATACAAACTACCATTAAGTGAACAAACACACCAACTCTTCGTCGATTTCAAAGCTGCTTTCGACAGCATGAAAAGGAGCTGCCTTTATGCCGCGGTGTCTAAATTTGGTATCCCCGCAAAACTAATACGGCTGTGTAAACTGACCTGACGTTGAGCAACACCAAAAGCTCCGTCAGGATCGGGAAAGACCTCTCCGAGCCGTTCGATACCAAACGAGGTTTCAGACAAGGCGACTCCCTATCGTGCGACTTCTTCAACCTGATTCTGGAGAAAATAATTCGAGCTGCAGAACTAAATAGAGAAGGTACCATCTTCTATAAGAGCGCCTGCTGGCGTATGCCGATATATCATCGGCCTCAAGTTTCTGCTTTCTCCAGGCTGGACAAGAAAGCACAGAAAATGGGTCTGGCAGTGAACGAGGGCAAAACGAAATATCTCCTGTCATCAAACAAACAGTCGTCGCTCTCACATCACTGTTGACAGTCATAACTTTGAAGTTGTAGATAATTTCGTCAATTTAGGAACCAGTATTAACACCACCAACAATGTCAGCCTGCAAATCCAACGCAGGATTGCTCTTGCCAACAGGTGCTACTTCGGACTGAGTAGGCAATTGAAAAGTAAAGTCCTCTTTCGACGAACAAAAGCCAAACTCTATAAGTCACTCATAATTCCCGTCCTGCTAAATGGTGCAGAGGCTTGGACGATGACAGCAACCGATGAGTCGACGTTACGAGTGTTCGAGAGGAAAGTTCTGCGAAAGATTTATGGTCCTTTGCGCATTGGCCACTGCGAATATCGCATTCGATGGAACGATGAGCTGTATGAGATATACGACGACATTGACATAGTTCAGCGAATTAAAAGACAGCGGCTACGCTGGCTAGGTCATGTTGCCCGGATGGACGAAAACACTCCAGCTCTGAAAGTATTCGACGCAGTACCCGCCGGGGGAAGCAGAGGAAGAGGAAGACCTCCATTCCGTTGGAAGGACCAAGTGGAGAAGGACCTGGCTTCGCTTGGAATATCCAATTGGCGCCACGTAGCGAAAAGAAGAAACGACTGGCGCGCTGTTGTTAACTCGGCTATAATCGCGTAAGCGGTGTCTACGCCAATTAAGAAGAAGAAGATTAACATCATTCCCATCAAATTCGCTGGCTTGTCAAAGGTGTATTTACCATGTTGATTCCACCACGTCTTTCTCCATGCAGCTTCGGCAAAGAGCGCCCAACAGAATATTTAGTCGCATCGCATGTGAATCAATTCGACAGTGTCCAGTCAGAACCTATAACTGCGGCGAGATTGACTGATTGAGCTAATAGTTCTTAGGACCGCTTCCAATATAATCTACTCTCACTGCTTGCAATCATAGGATTGAGCAGTTTGTGTGCCCAAATATCTTTAATGACGCTGTTGTTTCTAGCTCCATGATAAAGTTTTAATTTAGAAATGTCTCATAAACCTTAATATATTAGACATTTCTGCACTTCTAATCCAAAGCTGCAAGTTTATAGTGTATTCTAAAAATATTCCGTCACAAATAAAAAAGATAACATTTCTTATTCATTTTAAGACACTCCACCTACTTTCTTAATTAATTGCGCACTTCAAAGTTGCAATGCTGCCACACTCAACATGCAGCATGCAACGCAAAGAAACCGTAAATTTTTAAGATGTATAAAAATACATATAAAATTCTTCTGCAACATGCAACATAGCACACAACAAGAGTCGCATCAGTCAGAGATCAAAGCAGCCAATTACTCAGGCTGCAGGAAATAAAACAAGAAAACGCTCGTATTTAGAGAGTAACGTGTGCCAAATGTGCCACGAAGACCAAGATTGCAGCGAACGAAGGAAACAGAGTATTTAGCGTCTCAACCCAGCTAAATGGAATTCAACTCGATGGCTTTGCCGGCGTCGTGAGAACTGAAAATTCGTTAAACTAGAAGCGCACAAGTGATGGCACTATGATAGAGCAGCGACAGGTGGCAAAAGGGTGGAAACTGTATTTAAGTTTTTCTTCGAATCATTTGATAAATCGTCAAAAGAGGCGGTAACGCAGCAAGGCGATAGCCAGGTGGCTGGCTGCGCGCAAGAGACGTAAGCTTGAATGGACGGCATATAGAAATATTTTTATGAAATTATATATATTTTATTGGGAAATAGTTGAGGGGAGTGTTGTTGCATTGGTTGCATGTTGCATCATAAACACATTCGTCGCCTCTTTGATTTCGCGGTCGTTGTGGCAATTACTTTGATGTATGGCGTTTGTTTGGTGTTTGTGGCATGCCACTATTTCAAAGCGTTGACTCGAATGCCACAGCACTTCCTGCGTGCAAGAAACTATATTCTCAGACCTGTTTTAATTAATTCTTTAGGAATTTTGGTCTGAAAAAAAATTATTGAAATATTTCTTTAACTCTATGCTACATATAATTTAGTAAGCTTAATTGTAGGCTTTTTCAAAGAAACGGATGGTTACTGGTGATAAAACTTTAGTTACTTAAGACAACGTCAAACGAAAGCGGTCGTGGTCGAATGAAGGTCACACGAGACAAATGGTGGCCAAGACAGAATTGACGATCAGGAAAGATTTGATATGTGTTTGATTGGATTCTCAGAGATTTATCTTATATCAGCTTCTCTACTACAAGCTTCTAACTTGGACTTGTATTGCCGAAAGTTGCACTGTTTGAAAGAAGAAATCGGTTCAGACACTGCCCGCTTTGACCAATAGGAAAGGAATTGTGTTTCATCAGGACAATGCCTGAAACCATACAGTGATAGTGACTCTTCATAAACTACGGAAACTTGTTAAGGAGATTCTTATGCATCCATCTCATAATATGGCATGGCACTAAGTAATTATTACCTGTTTATATCAATGACGAATGATTTTGATAGTGAAAGCTTTGTCTCAAGATATGCTAGTGAAAATTGACTGTTCCAGATTTTGCCAATAGAGCAGGGGGTTTTTTACTGGAGTGGCATTATGAGATTACTTTCAAAAAGACAACAAGTTATCGAACAAAATATTGCATATTTGATCGTTTAATATTGTGTCTCATAGAAGAGCTATACCCACTATATGTAGGTTAGGTTAAATTAGATGACTGGTCAAAGATCGCATGTGGACTACTATATGTAGTCTTTTGTGAGACCATAGAAAACAAAATTTCTGTGTTTGAACTATACATTAGCAAAAAGCTTCGTATCCAATACAAATTTGCACAGGCGCTTAATTTCCATTCCCGCCAGTTCGGTGGGCTGTCTCTAGGTATGCGCTCCCAAGTACTTAAGTTTTGACCTCCCAAACGCAGAACAGTCAAGAAGAAAGTGTTGAGTTGTTTCCACCTCATTTCATACAGCTTCTGAAGATGGCGTCTGGTAAGATTCCAATTTTTGCTGCGTGGAGGCCAAAAACCCCGAGACTAGGGTGAGGCTAGCTTTACTGAGGGCAAAGAGATCACTAGATCTCCTGTGATCGATCTTGGGTCAAAAGGCTTTTACGACAGCGCATGTACCGATGTTGGCCCAGCGCTTTCAGGGCGAAGTCCAGCTATTTAGTAGTACAACACAAAAGGATACGGGAGCACCGACCCGCACCTATTCGACCGATAGCGGTTCTAGGGTGCCTTTTCTTGTTAGCTCATCAGCTTTATAGACTCCTGCGATACCGCTGTCTTTGTCTTTGATCAGCAGAGAATGCATTGTTAATGAGTTCAAGGCTAGTATCGCCGCTCTGCTATCTGAATGGATGGTCATTTCTCCGAAGGAAGCTGCTCTCCGGAGCAGTAGATCTCTAGCTACCTTAAAGGCTGCAACTTCGGCTTGGATGACACTGCAATAGTCAAGAAGTCTGACCCATTCGTGAAAAAGCTCACTACCCCTCTCCTTCATCATGCTTTTTCCCACCCACAACTCCCTCTAAAGTATATGGGTAGAGAAGGAGCCGCCAGAGTTCGGCTTGATAACTTCATCTTCTATGTATTCCATGTTATCCGGCATGAAGTCCAAGTTATTCCGAGTTTTCGAGTGTTTAGATTCATGTACTTTTACTAATCCAGATTCTTTGAAGTCAAAGTGAGTGAGGATTTTCCAGTGTTGAGACCCGTGTTCTTTTAGGTACCCAGACCCTTTGAGTCTGATGACAACTATCGCATCCATACAACTTCCGGCGATGTTGACGGACAATATGTGTCTAAAGTTCTCTACCACATAAAGACTCCATAGAAGATAATGGGCTTGACTAAGGTGTCGTAGAGCCAGAGGACCACTTTCGGTGAGAGATCTCACCTTGTGCCAATGGCTCCTCTACAGCATTCCATTATATGTAACCCTGAGGATTATTTTCATAGCTCTTTGAGTATTATTGAAGCCATATCTTTAACTGTACCGAAACACAAACTTTTTATAAGCCAACTAAGATGATTTAACATATTTTTTAATTGAATATATTTTATCACGGTAAACATAAGCGATGTTAGGTACTTCGTTGGCTCACCATTACTTACACCACCGAGGTTAGTATAAAATTTACGAGTTGTCAGTTAACATTAATAATAAAAGAAGCCTCACCTGGAGAGTGCCTGAAATTGCAATCATGCGTATGGTTTGTATTAAAGTTGGCCAAACAAGCCGGTAGGTCTGCCTGCACCCAAAAATTATTATCATTAAATCCTACCGACCAATCGACGCTGCCACGCCCACTTACTTTATCTTTGATTATCTGCATTTATGATCTCAAAACTTTTAATGACCATTTATGATTGTTTATATAATTTTTAATTTTCTTCCTACATCATGGCTTTCTTCTTCGTAAGCGCCTGCAAATAAACTCGCTACAACTAGTATGTATGCGTACACTCACACATATATACATGCGAGCCAATGCGATAACGTACGAACGTGCGCGCGCATTCGTGCACGTTTCCTCGTTCAAATCAATTTAAATTGGTAAACGCCTTCGCGCGCGCAAATTAACGCGCCAGTTCACTGTAACGCCAACAACAAATACAAATACATAGTTGTGCAACAAAAACAAAACCGGCGAATTTGCGATCGTTGCCGATGATTGCACGCGCCGATCGTGCTGTTGATCGTTCCACTTGACGATGACGGGATGTTGCTGATGGCTTGTGTTGCTGGATGCTGCAGGCAGCCGCAGTTGTTTTTGTGGTGTCTCGGTGCTTGTTGGATTGCCTGCTTGCGGTTGGCGCTGTTGTGTGGTGACGCGGCAAAGCAACGCAGGCTTGCAATTATTTTTATGTGCACCCATACAAAATGTGTAAATATGTATGTATGTGTATGTGTTGGCTCATATGAATCATAAATGCTCCTACTGCCAAAAGATGAAAGTAAAAATTATATTTATTTCCTCTGATTTCATACAGTTTTCCCTCAACCGCAGCTGCTTTTGATTAAAGCGCGAAAAACGCTTGATTGCGAAAAAAAATATGTTTTGATCGTGCCACAGATATACATTGCAATTATAAATACTCGTGTTGCATACGTATGAGTGTGTGTGTATGTGCTTCGTAGTTGCAGCGCGCATCTTTATGCTTCGTTGACAGTAATGGTTGTGCGCTTCAATGAGTGAACGCTGAGTTGTGGAATAAGTGCTTTGCCATCAATAATTTTTTTTCGGGGCGTTGTGTCTGAAATAGCAGTGCATTCGTAATGCAATAATTTCATTTGATTAAAACAAAAGAACGCCGTTTGTAGGCTTCCAAGCAGGAAGTTGCGATAATATTTGAAAATTCATACTTCCATAAATAACTTTTGAGGTTATATCTCTAAAGTATGGGATGGGTTCCTAATACTCTTGGAAGTATTTTTGTAAAAATAGAACATCTTATTCTTTTCTAAGGATATATACCAAAAAAAATTAATTTTTTGCAATGGTGCTACCAGCTTAAATCTTTACCTTGTTATTCTTTGTGAGATCTCCTACTTACTAGAATTATCTATGTATATATCTTGCCACATCAGCTACGTTACATAGGTCCTATGTATTTGCTGACTTATCGATTTTTCAAAGTGATGTTACTCTATGCTAAGCTTTACTCATAAAGAGTGTTTTTTTCAACATGTGATTTTCAAAAAGGCATAAAACGAGTATAATTTAATTTTATTGCCAAAAAGTTTGCTTTTTTATAAATTTCTATTATTTTTCTAGCCTGAACAGGGTATATTAAGTTTGTCACGAAGTTTGTAACACCCAGAAGAAAGCGTCGGAGACCCTATAAAGTACATATAGTATATAAATGATCAGTATGTCGAGCTGAGTCGATTTAGCCATGTCCTGTCTGTCTGTCTGCCTGCCTACTGTAAATATAGTTACTAGTCCCTCAGTTTTTGAGAAACCGTTTTAAAATTTTTTTCAAACGTCATTTTCTCTTCAAGAAGCTGTTTATTTGTCGGAACTGCCGATATCGGACCACTATAACATATAGCTGCCATACAAACTGAACAATCCGAATCAAGTTCTTGTATGGAAAACTTTCGCATTTGACTTGGTATCTTCACGAAATTTGACATGGATTATATGCTTAAGTTAATAATATAATTTTCGAAGAAATTGTTCGGATCGTTTTACTATAGCATATAGCTTCCATACAAACTGAACACATAGTTACTAAAATAAATGCACCTGTGAAGGGTATATTAGCTTCGGTGCAGCCGATAGTTTAGAACAAGTGACCGCCGCGGCTGGTTCGAGTAAAATCCAGTCGAGAATCCCAGACTATATTTTGCAGTATTTTGGGCTCTATAGTCATTAATGATGGCTCTGTAGCTTTTCTCACTGAGTTTATTATTATAGTTGCCTTAATTTTTCAAGAAATATTATGCAATGATTCCTCCTGCCTATGGAGCACACCATAAAGAGATTTTTTGAGGATGTAAGAATGTCTCAACAATGGTTTATGGATTATAATCGCTCCAATTGCGACAATTTTACTTATTAATGTACCCACTCAGCCAAAAGGAATGTTCATCATTGAACAAAATTTTCTTGTGAAAATTGGGATTGGTGGCCATCTTATTGTGGACCCATTCACCAAACTTCCGACTCGCTAATGGCCCTTCGACTTCAACTATTGCATGAGTTATAGTTTTTACGCCCGCAAACCAAGATGCGTCCGCCAAATCCTTCATAAAGTGGATGGGCACAGCTACAATTGTTGCTGGCGGATGAACATAATCTGTTCTACTTCGATACTTAGCTCCATAACAGCAATAGCGTATTCGATGTGCAATAAGGGCGTCTTAGAGGAGGCGCTTTATTAAGTTGTTGGTAAACGTGGTGCGAAACTGATCCATAATTGTTCAAATTACTGACTATGATAGCCGGTTATGTAGACAGTTCTTACTGAGCATTGTTCCATAGATGTACATGCGGTAGGGATGAAATTTTATCAGGGTACTAACTGACCAAAGTGTATGTGTATAGGAATAGTAGATGAAAATATCCAGAATCTTTTTCCTCCATTCTACAGTTTTTTCAAGACTCGAGGTTAAAGCATTTCGGCAGTCATATCTTCGGCTAACTTGGCGAAATCGCTAGCATTGATATCAACTGCTTAACAAATTTGTAGCAGACTTAAAACGCTTTGCCGGGAGAAAGTATTTTCAATCACTTTTTAGGAGTATTTAGGTATCAAAATGAATCGATCTTTTAACCTAATCTTAACTTAAAACAAAAAACGCATAGTTTGTATCCCATAGGATAGTAATCCAACAGTAGTAGATGCTAGTCTTGTAATAACGGTGGTTAAACTCCTTCTAGTTGATTATGTAAGGTGCGATTATTTTTCATAGGGTTTTTAAACTCACTTAGTACCCAAAGATGGTTTTGGGCAAGTTCGACGGATTGTTAATCAAAAGCAAGAAAAAATTATGCGGTTGGACCCCACAGAGGCGATGTTTAAAATCAAAAAAATATTATCCAGTCCGAAAAAATGTGGTTATAATTAGGTTTTAATACGAATGGGTTTGACTGAAGCTATGTTTTGAATCTTTGAGACACAAAATCGTAACTTTTCGACTACATAGTGGTCTTTTTAATCCAAGCTCTTAAAAATAAAGTATAACTCTACTAGAATTATGTTATTAACGTTGAAGAGGTAACAACCCTTGACGGGTCAAAATTCGGTCCGTTCCGGTTACATAGATTCTACTGTTTTTAAAAGCTAATCTTCAACCCCTTTTAATGAACATTTTCAAAACTTGATAAAGAAGATAGAGTACAATATTAGTACAACTTCTGCTTCGGAAAATTTTTTGTTTTCCTTATTTTGGTTCCTAAGCCTTTCAGAGTGGCTGTTTTTATGCTTTATTATATTTGACCACTTACCCAAGAATTCCTGTGGCCGATCTTCAGAAGGCTGTCTAAAGAAAACTCGATTCGGCGCCGTTCGCAGCAACTCGGACTGACGTATGGGATGACGAGATCTTAAATCGTACAAAATACAGCTTGAGCAAGAACTGAAGCCGCTCGACCTTTCCCAGCGACATCGCTTCGCTCTATGGGCTCTTGAAAACGTCCAAGAAGATCCGGCGTTTTCAATCCAAATTTTGTACTGCGGTGAGGCCTATTTCTAGCTAATTGGTAAGGAAATAAGCAAAATTGGCGTATTTGAGACGAAGGGAAACCTGAAGAGATTTAAGAGCTGTCATTTTATATAGAAAAAGCAACGATTTGATGTGATTTGTAGATCGGTGGAATTATCAAGCAATGGATTTATTGTAAGAACACTTCGGTGAGCAGATAATTTCACGTTTTGGGCCGGTCGATTGACCACCAATATCGCATAATATCACACCGTTAGGCTTTTTCATGTGGTGATAGGTAAAATGTGAAGTTTATGTGGAAAATCCCGCTTCGATTCAGGCCTTACAGCAAAACATTACGCGTGTCATTTGCCAGTTACCAGTCGAAATGCTAGAATGAGTCATCGAAAATTGAAAACAGCGAATGGATCATCTAAGAAATGGCCGCGGCCAACGTTTGAAAGAGATAGTCCTTAAAAGAACTTAATGTCAAAAAGGATGTTCTTTCGAATGATAATATATATTCCCCATTACATTTAAAGTTTCTGTGTTGTTTCCTTAAAATAGTAGGGAACTTCCAACTGGATCACCGTTAATAAGATTGTTGTATTAAGTCCTTAATAGCCTTGACAGACGGCAGCGTTAATCCGGATTAACTGCGCACTTAATCAGATCCAAATTTGTAGGAGACAGACGGCAGCTTTGCGAGTTTGAAACTCTCATAAACAGCTCATTGTCCTTTTTATAATATTTTCAATGAAAATTGATAGAAGATAAACATTACAGATGTTAGCCGACCAATTTTTACCAAACCATTTTTTATTACAAAAGCATATCAACACATTATTTTTAAAACTGCATCATAACATAGAAGTTTTATTGATATTATATTGAGAATTTGATAAATAGCTGTCAGGGTTGCTTGTATTTTATTCACAATAGATGAAAATTGGCCATTTTTAACAATGTTGCCAACAAAAATCTCACAAACTCCCTAAAATTTTGAGAGTTATTTTTGGATTCAGCAACGGAGTTAGCTGTGGTAACTCCTGAATTAATCCCGAAAAATGCAATTAATCTGGTTTAACGCTGCCGTCTGTCAATGCTATAAGGGAACTTTCTAAAAGTCTTGAAATATACACGTATAGTAAATTATTCTGCATTTTTTATACACACATCTTCTGCCCTAACTACCGCACTATTATTTCCCAGGCTACTACAGCAACTGAGTAAAAACTTTTCTTCCCACTTGATCATTTTAATGACTGAGTGCACTCACATGATTGCAAGCCATTCACCAGCGTCCGTCCATACGCTAACAGGTGTACACCTACATACGCAACAAAGCACTGCCACGGCGCGCCAAGTTGCCAAGTTGGTCGCGCATGCGCAACAATTCAGTTACGAGTACCTGCCACAACGAGTAACCAATTAGAGAACTTGTTGTATGCGCAACAAATTAATGGGATTAACGAAAGACGTGAGTGGAAATATAAATGCGAAAAAACGTCAGAAAACAGCACAGGAACAGCAACAAGACATTGTGGGAAGGAGATCAGTGGCAAAGGCATACAGACACACACAGCCGTACACACATATTTGAAAACCAAATTTATGGCTATTTTGCGTGCAATGCTGTTAAATTATTGATTACATCAACTTTAGTTTTATTTACTCGTTTAGTTATCAAAACAACAACACCAACAAATATACACATAGACACCCACACACACATAGAAATTTCAATTGAACCCGTCGCCTTTGCTTTTGCGCAAATTACTAATTGAAGGGGAGTTGAGAATATGGCAACAGTTATAATTATTATAGTGAGTTGCTGCAAACTTTACGCGAAAATTGAAAGTCAATAATTTGCAATACAAACAACAAATAATAAACAACAGCAAAATGCTGAGGCTAAATGCAAGAAAGCAACGCTGTAGTTACAGCAATTTATACCATATATATATATATATATATGTGTGTGTGTGTGTACGTATGGGTGCGTGATTGTGCGAAAGCACCAAAGTTGCATTTCAAAGTGAATTTACAACCTTTCAATGTGCCACTTATGCGCCTGATGCAGACTAGAAGTGTCTTGCAACATAGGCAAAGCAGCAGCAAATTACGCGGAAGAGGCATGTGTCATGGCGAGAGCGACAGATACACTTTGGTCGAATCGAGTAGAACCCCGCGGCGGGTAAATAAGCAGATGTATACATATTTACATAGAAGTGAAGAGTAATTTATAGCTGTTGCAACGCTCAATAGTAACCCTGCAGAGAGTTCTATCCACCATTTTACTTTGAAATATTCTTGAGTACAAAAAACCGTGTGTGCGAAATTTCAGACCGAAATCTCACAAACTGTGGAACTATTTTGCGTATATACGGACTGATGGACAGGCAGAAGGACCTGATGACTTACTCGACTCTACTTGTAAAGATGATCCTTTAACGGATGATCAAAGTAAAGTTTTTTTCAATAGCCCATCTTGAGGCCCAGCATTCATTATTGTATATTATTGGACGGAATTGGCCACGTCCAGTATGTAGTTACGAAAATTTAGCAGCCTTTGCTGAAAGTGTACGCGAAGTCGATTCGGCGTCGTTCGGAGTAACTCCGACTGACTCATGGAACGACTTGGCGCATTTTACGTCGAAATCTCAAATTGAAAGCTACAAAATACAGCTTTTGCAAGAACTAAAACCGCTCGACCTTCCGCAGAGACGATTCGTCGTTTTTGAGTTAAATTTTGTTCAGCGATGAATCAGAAATGGGCTCAATGGGTATGTAAACAAGCGAAGTTGCTAAATTAGGGAAGAAGAGCAACCTAAATAAGTTCAAAAGATGCCATTTCATCTAGAAAAAGCAACGATTTGGTTCTGGTGAGTGCGGCCATGGAGCCATCGGTCCATATTTCTTCAAACCTGATGCCGGTGAGAACGCAACCGTCAATGGAAACCCTTACCGCGCCATGATAACCGACTATTTGGTGCTTGAAATTGAAGTTCGTGATCTCGGCGACATTTGGTCAACAAGACGGTGCCATTTTCCAAACATCGCGTCAATCGATGGATTTATTAGGAGAACACTTCGGTGCGCAGATAATTTTACGTTTTGGGCCGGTCAATTGGCCACCAAGAACGAATGATAACACACCGTTACACTTTTTCCTGTGGGGATATGTAAAGTGTAAAGTCTATGCGGACAATCCCGCTTCGATTCACACCTTAGAGCAAAACATGACGTGTGTCATTCGCCAGTTACCAGTCTAACGAGTCAGCGAAAATTGGACTCAACGGATGGATCATTTGAGACGTAGCCACCGTCAATTTTGAAAAGAGATAATCTTCAAAAAATTTAATGCCAAAATATTAAGGAAGTAGGGAACCTTGAAATGGATCACCCTTTATATGTTGCCTTCTGGGTGTTATAAATTTAATGCAAACCTAGTAGTATACCCTGTTCAGGCTATAAAACACATAAAGAAATTTAATTAAATCAGACAGCAACTTAGTAAGAAATAATTCTTAACACAAATTGTTGCACGAAGTTAGGTTAGGTTAGATTAACAGACACCTGCAGGCAACACGAAAGATCTCATTTGGTCAGTTAAGCACGCCAGTTCTTCTTCTAATTTTGAAGCAAACCTCGCTTTGACCCGGTAACAAATTTGTTGAGGCCGCTACTATCAATTCGGCCAGTTCGCCGGGTCCGCAGCTCGCTATGGCTTCCATCTCACCTTCTTGCAAACGATTTCGACAATTAGCGTCCAGCTTGATTTTTTCCTTCGCCGCATAAATACCTATGGGACAGTGATCAGTTAAAAATACCTTAATTTTTGGCTATATGAACTTTTCTAAAGGTGATCTTTTACCTTCCAACCTGGGACAGATTTTTTTCCCAGCAGCATGTCTTGTTTGCTAACCAACGCTTGCTATGCACGCGAGTGGTCCATTGATTCAGTGCCAGCACTTGAGAACACCAATTCGTTTACAGCTTGAGGTCATTTGGAGAAGTGTGTTCTTTTTTGTAAGCTCATTGGTAGTTCCTAGCGATTCCGCTAAGACTAAACGCCGAAACAAGACTAAAACCGAACTATCTTAATGCTATAGCTAATAAGGTCCTACACTCCTTGACTTGCTTTGAGTGCACTTTCGGCTTACGAAGTTAGATGTATATTCCCATATTTTATATCCATATCTCTGTCTTTATCTCATTTAAATTTCCCTTATCAGTCTCGATCTCAGTCTCAACCTCAGTTTCAATCCCAATCTCAATCTCAATTTTAATCTTAATCTCAATCTTAGCCTTAATCTCAATCTCAATGTCAATCGCAATCTCAATTTTAATCGCAATAGAAGTCTCAATCTCAATCCCAATCTCCGTCTCAGTCTCAATCTCAATCTCAACTTCAATCCCAATCTCAATCTTAATATCAGTCTAAATCTCAATCCCAATCCCAATTTCAATACCAATATCAATCTTAGTCTCAATCTCAATTTCAATCTCTACATCAATCCCAGTCTTAATCTCACTCTCAACCTTATTCTCAGTTTAAATCTCAATCTCATTCCCAATCTAAGTACCAATCTCAATCTCAGTCTCAGTCTCAACCTCAGTCCTAGCCGCAATATCAGTCTTAGTCTCAGTTTCAATCTCAGACTCAGTCTCTGACTCACCCTCTCTTATCTCTCTTCTTATCTATCTCTCTGTATCTGTTCTGTAGCTGTCCCTGTTTCCGCTCTGTCTCTCTTTCTACTATGGCAATATCTATGCTTATATCTCTGTCTACGTCTATGTCTATGTCTTCTTCTACAATTGCATGGAGCTTGATTGGCTGTTCGGTATCAGGACCATAAACCCTACTTTTTTCAGCCACGTCACTTGTGTTTTCGGATTTGTCGAAGAAGAAAGAGGCAAAAATGGCTGGGCTGGTATCCAATTTTGACGCATGCTCAAGAAATACCGAGTCAAGCAATCTCAAAGCTGCCTGTAAAAGTTTTTAGTACAAAATATTTTTTTTCTAATGCCGTAGAGTTTAACCAATTCGCACTCATAGCATGCGGTATATGGAGTACTGTAGCCATCCATTGGAAAGGTAACAGATTTCTGTGTTCTAGCCTTATGTTTATTGCAATGTAAACAATTACATTTTCCTAGTGGACTACTTTCCTCAAGCACATAATATACCAATTTCATTCGTCCTCTTCCAAAGTCTTTCACTCATTTAACAAGCAAAGTTTATAACACCCCATAAGTCGAGTTGCACTCGAAGGCCTCGCGCTCGTTTACACATACCTACCCAACTACAAACCCGCTGCACCCAAGCGGCGTAGCAACAACTTCCACTGCTCGTCCTTGTCATATTCATGCAACAGCCAACTTCCCGCTGGCAAAGAGCTCAGCATGTATCAGCAGCAACAAATTTGCCCCAAACGAAGTACTGACCTAATTTAGTCAATTAAAGTCTCAAGTTGCTTTCAATTTTGTGCTGCATAAGCAATTTCTATGCCAGCGCCATCTAACAATTCACTGCCAACATCAGCAGCTAGTGTACGTCAGTGCCAAGAACAACAGCAACAACAAGAACAACAACATCAATAAAGAAGTAAAGCAACAATAGCAACATTAGCGGGAATTATTCTGCGTTGCCAGTAATGCAACTTACCGAACTTTTGTTTTAATTGCAGCACACTTATTTAAGTGGAAAAACTTTCCTTACCCCTTACACGCTGCACTCGTCTGTTGCACGCGCGTTGCTCGTAGCGCTTTACTTTCAGCTAGCAAGTGTATTGTTTCTTATTGTTGGTTTCTCTTAATGCCAACCGCAGAGCGCATATCAGTTAACGGGATTGTTGAAACAACACTTAAATGTTGCACTTTAGCACAAGATACGACAGCTCTGCAAAGTGCTGGGGGATGGAGTTTTGGCATTATTGGTCGGGTTGAAAAGTCTGGCAACAACATTACGCGGTTTGCGACTTATGTCGATTGTTGTGCAGCCATTCGAAGCAGAGTAAATAGCGAAAGTGCAATTTGATAATGATATCCTTTGACACACACACACAAACACACTTATTTACTTAATTTTAGGTATATGTGTGAGTGTCGTTGCAGTGGTGAGTGAAGTATAACAAACAATGTCTAAATCTTACAATTTTTAAAGCTCTATAGTTTACCAACCCAGGGTTGATTAGTTAGTATTTTCATAAAACAGTGTCCGTTTATCTGAGTCCGCTTATCTGAGCTTCTGCTAAAGTTATTATCCAGCAATCTTTTGACCTTCCCGAGCGACATTAGATCCTTCCATGGGCTCTTGAAAAGTTCCAAGAAGATCCGACGTTTTCGAGTCAAATTTTGTTCAGCGATGAGACTCATTTCGGGCTTAATGGGTATGTAAACAAGTAAAATTGTCGCATTTGTAAACTTAAGAGATTCAAGAGCTGCCACCAAAAATAATGCATGATAACTAACTCTTTGATACCTTAAATTGAAGCTCGTAATCTCGGCGATACTCGGTTTCAACAAAATGATTGGTTTGGGCCGGTCGATTGATCCACCAAGATCGCGTGATATCACATCTCTAGACTTTTTCCTGTGAGGATATGTAAAGCCTGTAGTCTATACGAACAATCCTGCTTCGATTTAGGCCTTGGAGCAAAATATCACGCGTGTCATTCTCCAGTTATCAGTGGAAATGCTCGAACGAGTCATCTAAAACTTAATTCAATGGATGGATCATCAACATTTAAAAAATAAATGCCAAGAAATGTTCTTTCGAAAGATAATAAACATTCCCATTAAATTTAAAGTTTCTGTGTTTTTTTTTTTGTATAAAAAAGTCGAGAACCCGAAAATGGATCATCCTCTTTAAAAAGTATTTTTCGAACTCCTCTGAAGCAAATCAAAATGTTTAGAATCCCTAAAGATCAACGTGAATATCGGTGTCCTCCAAAAATGGACTAAATAAAGTTCGAGCTTTCTATGTAGATGCAACCACCAGATACTGTTATTAGTTATGTATCTTCGAATCCCCAAGCATAACATAATAAGTATAGTGAATCGAACACACTATAGCAGTAACAGATCAATTGAAAATTTCCCGGCCTACAATTGTAAAAAACATTTTTTTAAGAAAAATTCGTTTTCTTATTCAAAATGTAGGGGTTTTCAATAGGGCACTACAAGGTAAACCGCTCTTTTAATATTTCTCTTCAGTAAGATTTTCAATTTCATCATGAAAAAATATACCTTCCAACAGCGAGTAAAAATTATTAAAATTTACTACCGAAATTCTGAGTCGTGGCTTCAACTTAAAGAGCGGGTTTTTCAATAAGAACGCTACAAAAGTTTTTTTTTTTTTAAATAAAACGAAAACGGTTTGGGATATTAATTAAATTCTTTATTCCTGTGAAAGTACATTCATTTGCCTTAAAATAGGCCTCAGTTTCGGAGATGACCTCTACATTTGGCGAAAATTCCTCCCCACCGAGCAATCTTTTTTAATTGAGAAGTGAAAATTGTCGCTGGGGGCTAGGTCTGGAGAATACGGTCGATGCGGAATTATAGAAATATGGATTCTTTCATTAACTTGTGACACATGGGGACGTCTTGGAGAACGCAGATAAATAACGCTATGGTTTAAACATTGGAAAAATCCAAATTACGTAACTTCATTTAAAAGGTTTTAAAGATATCAAGGACTTTAGAGTTATTTATTTTTGACTGAAATTATATTTTTATTATTTATATGATTATTTTTCAGTTTCATATACATAAACACATAAAGATCGACCTGCGCATCTGAAGTTGCTCAGAATACAATTGAAAGTCTGAGAGCGTTAAAAAAGTAGTACTTCGACATGGCTAATAAAGTATCAGCATACCCTCTTATACAAACTCAACTCGATATCTTTCTTGTTGTAAATTTAGTGGCAAGAGAAAAACAAAGATAGTGTGTAGAGAAATGGCAAATCAAAGGCAAATGTTATTGCTTAGAAGAATGTCTTGAATTTTAATCTACTATCACAGCATAATTTCTCGTATTTCCTGCCAGGAACCTACGATCTTTTGTAAGCCTCTTTTTGAATTTTTTTTCACTACATATAACGAACAGATTCTTTCTAATTAGATGTTGATCAAATTTGGAATTAAAGACTCTAAGTTTTATTAAAAATGAGTTCTTCACCAACATTTTCAGCACACAGGATTAGTATGAGCGGCTGTGTAGACTTCAATTAAATCACCCCAATACTTATTCTAAAAAGACGGCAATTTCTGGTAGCTAAAAGATCCCTTCTTTCCAAGATAGCATCTTCTTCAAAGTTAAATTACTCTTGAACAGATATCAAAAGGTCACAATTACCATCTATATAGTGAGATTTCCCTTCAACCTATCCGCCCACAATATTCATATCATCTTCAATATTGTACGTTGGAGAATGGAGTCATGTGTAGAAGTTCACGCAAGTGAGGAATGTTCTCTGGGCGCCTTTCACATGGGAGTGACCAGAAACAATTCTTTCACATATGGCTAAAGCAGCTAATGACTTCCGGTCTTATACAAAAAAACATCCTTTTAAAAGCGAGCTTAAGTGAGAAGGCAAACCATCTATCCCCAGTGTTGTGCACTGGGTTTGAGACCCACCATGTAAAAAAACGCCCCTAATAAAAATGAAACAACAGCCTCGGAAGAGATTACGACTGGCGTGCTATGGTTAACTCGGTTATAACTGCGTAAGTGGTGTTTACGCCAGTAAATTAGAAGATAGATACAAAGATAGGCAGTTGGTAAATTTACTGCGACTCTTTGCCTCGCCCTGTGGCCTATTGTGGCCTCTTTTGTTATCACACACTTCATTTAAACCAGTTGAAACAAGATGGCCAAGTAAGGCTGACGGGTTACTGGTTGCGATGTATTTTCCCACCTATTTCAGTAGTCGGAAAGCATTGTTTCACAGACTTTAGCGTGACGCTGTTTTTCGAAAAAATTTAGTGATTTTGGAACCAATCGTGCTTTCACTTTGCTTAGGCCCGAATGATCTTTCCAAATGTTTTTCACTGACTTTTCTGACTGTTACTCGTTGATTCTCAAGCACCAATTCTTTTATTTTAGCGACGTGTTGACCATCAGTAGATGTTGATGGCCATCCTGGACTTTGTTCGTTGTCAATGATTTCTCCCTCTTCCCTCTTTAAATAATTTGTATCAATCAAAAATACTGGCTCGTCACAAATATTATTATCACCGCAGGACTTTTCCAATATTCTAACCGTCAAAATTTAATAGAACTTCTTTGTTGGATAATGTAACTTATCGCAAAAATCGACGAATGCACTTTATGTACTTCAGGAAGACAGGAGTACAACACTGGTGATTATTTTAATGTGACATTTGGCACAGATGTCACTGACGGTCATACGAACTAAGGAAAAAAATATTTCGAGGAATTGGTTTTCGCGAGAAATTTTAATTACATAGTCTTACTATTTTTTGCCCACAGTAGTAAATTATTAACGGCTACACTGGCTGGGATATGTTGTCCGAATGGATAAAAACACTCCAGCTCTGAGAGTATTCGACGCAGTACCCGCTAAGGGAAGCATAGGAAGAGGAAGACCTCCACTCCGTTGGGAAGACCCGATTGAGAAGGATCTGGCTACACTTGGTATCTCTTATTGGTGCAAAACTGCAAAAAGGACGAACGACTGTCTACGCCAACAAAGGAAAAAAGTAAATCATTAGCAAACGAAACAATATAATCTCTGAAGAGATTCTTCAGATCAAACTAATATAGCATACATATAGTTTTCATACAAACTGATCGGTCAAAATAAAGTCCGTGTATGGAAAACTCTTTCATTTCATTAGAAATCTTCAAGCAATTTGGCGGGGACTATTGTTCAAAGCAAGCCTATAATCTCTGAAGAAATTGTTGAGATCGAACCGCTATCGCAATTCCTTGTATGGAAACATCTTTATTTGTGAAGGGTATTCTATCTTCGGTGCAACCGAACAAAGCCTTTTTCATGTCTTAATTACAAAACGATAAGAATATTATTAATAATACTATATTAACCTAACCTTAGTTGTAAACTTGTCAAATTGTCATTAATGAAAATACATTCGAAAGTAACGGCCTTATTATTTACGAAAGAACCGAAAAGCCTTTCTGTGAATGAACTGCGTACGAGTATTGACGCTGATCGATAAAAAAAAATCATTGTCTGGAGAGGCATTATATATTAATAGGTACATTTTTGGCTGTAGTTTAAACTAAAAAGTTTCCAGGTTATAATAAAAATAGTTACGATGCTCAGTTGTAGACTTATTTTAATCCACCTACATTAAACCAAAGAGAATTTGAACCACACAAAATCCAGTTTAATTTATGTACGAAAACCTTTAACTGGCTATTCAATGTCTCACTTGTGAGCATTGAGGCGAAAATTAACACATAAAGATAAACGCAAAGGCAACCAAATGTGATGCGATACGATACGTTGACCACAAACTCTACATTTGATGGAATGTAAGGTAAATGTTGCACTAAAGCAACGATGAATGAACAAGTCAAAAGTCGAAAATCCACCAAGGATGCTGGCAAAGCAGGCGAGGACGCGAGTGCGCTTAATGTGTGTCGAGGGTAGTGAGGTAACATTGGGGTGACAAAGATTGCGCCACGAATGAAACGCATGAATAGTCAATAATGTGGGGCATAAACAAAAACAAAAACAAAAACAAATACATATAGATAAATAAAATCAAAGCGGATGTGCGCAAAGAGCAACAACTCCAGCAAAGACAATACAGTAATAAAGAAAACACAGCAAAATAAAGAATTGTAGTGACAAAGGTAAAGCAACAGGGAGAGAATAAAATACAATAAAAATTGAACACAAACATACGAATATTTGCAAAAACAATCAGTGTAGCAGAGTGGCCAGAAGAAAGCAGGACTATCAGTAGATAGTCAAGGGACACACAGGACAAACCAATAATGTCGTTTATATTTATGCCATTTGGATGCTTCGATGGTTGATTATATGTATGAGAGAGGCGTAAATAAAGACAAAGCCGGGAAGGCAAATTACGTTGGTAGGCGGAAAAAGTGATGGCAGAGGAAGTCCAGTGCATAAGCATACAGACAAAACGATGGTGACGCAACCATTGCCTGAAAAGCATATACATTTATGAAATGTAATATCAGTGCGTACTGGCACTTGTTTATTTGGGTAAACGGTAGTGTCTTGCAGTCATTTGCAAAGGTTTCGATTTCATAACAGTACTGGAGTTGATCCCTGTGGCATAGTGAAGTGTTGCTGGACAATAATTTTCGTACGATTTAATATAATTAATGAAGTGCGTAAAGTTGATAAGAGAGCGCAATTATTGTTTAAGGTGGGGAGGTGAGGGTGGTCAAAGCGATTGAGCAACATTTATTAAAGTCGTGTTTTGCTTAACACAGTTTACACATAGAGAAAGGATATAAGGAGAGCTTCATAATTGATAATACTCATACACAAATACACTATACTAAAAGTTCGAATGAGAAAAAATATTGGGTTTTCTACATAATTTTTAACATATATATGTAGTCAACTTGTAGCTAGTTAAGTAACGCCATGTTTTTCGTGATTTAAACCATAGGTTTATAAGATTTTGTAGCGAAGACTTTTCAAACCTACAAAAAGAAGCGGTAGAGGAAGACTCCTTCCGCCTTGGAAATAACGTCATTGTTGGCAGCTATAAATTTGAAAAAATTATGGACTTTGTATATCTCGGAACCAGCATAAGTTCCACTAATAATCTGCGCATAGAGATCTTGCCAACAGGTGCTCCACCAATTGGAAATATAATCCCTCGCTCTATAAGTTTCTCATTATTCCTGTTCTATTATATTATACGGCGCAAAAACTTGAACGATGAGAAAGCACTTGCAGTATTCAAGAAAACTGTTCTTTGCAATAAATTTGAAGCCATCCGCATGAGCGATGAGTATTGAAGAAGATGAAAGTATGAACTGTATGAGCTATACGGCGATATGAATATAGTGAAGCGCATAAAAATTCAACGAATGTGCTGGTTAGGTCATGTCGTTCGCATCTAAGATGATGCTTCAGCGAAAAGTTCCTATGACTCATAGGTGGACCACGAAAGCAGGGTGCCAACGTTGGGCATGTATAACCGGGGTGATGTCGCAAAGGCAAAGTTTCGCGTTCCTGGCCCACGGTTGCAGTGCCAAAGAAGAAGATGGTATAAATTAATTTCAATGAATAATTCTTCAAAAACCCAAAATATTTTAAAATTTATACTGACAAAATAACAGTCCACCAATACTTGACTATGGATTCAAGAATATAAACTCAAAATGAAATCTGAAATTAGTTGGAACAGGCTCGATATCTACTAAAATGCTATGGCTTAATGTGCAGCGAAATTGCCAACGAATTAACGAAATAGTTACGATTAAGCGGAGGTACAAAAAAAGTTTAAATATCTTCTTAAAAAATCCATATTTAATACCTGTTCGGCAAGTTACATCTAGTCATAACTTCTAACCTCTAACCTAATCTAGAAAGCATACCAATATTCTCTCAGGAGCCACAGTCACTTGGAATACTCAACGAATTGGCATATCAAAAATAAAAAGTTAGGGCTAGCGTTTCCCTATGTTTTAAACTTAAGCACAGTTGGAGAACGTCGAACATCGTTGCCTTCTCTACCCATTCTCATCCATCCATCTTACCAGCCAGAATTAAATGGAGCAAAGTCAGCTGATTTTATGAAAGGTCTAGTTAAAAGAAATTCATTATTTTTGCATGCGCAATTATTTCGTGGGTGCGAGTTCTGAACTATAAGGTGGCTGCAAAAGAATCTGCCAACTAAGCTCCCGTACCCCTCGTAAGTCACAATCAATGAGTGTGGTGTGACTTATATCTAATCGAGACTTTATCACTTATAACTAATCGAGACAGATTTAAGGATATATACATAATCGTCTGAACGACAAGACGAGTTGAAACCCGAGTAACTGTCAGTCCGTCTGTCCGTGCAAGCAATAACTTGATTAAAGAAAGAAAAAATATCTTGATGAAACTTGGTACATTGTAGCATCCAAGAAGGGTTAGTATTGCAGATGGGTGCGTGGGAATTTTTTTAAAATCTTTAATTATTCTTCTAAGTTGTCGGACGTTTATTGCTGATTTAGCTTTTCGGCAATTTTCATTTGGCTTCCAGTTTTTATTGTAAGGTTTATTAGTTTATCAGTGTTTCTTTATTCTTCTTAGCTTCTTTCATTTTCACGAAAGATGAAATTTTAAATCGCAATTTTACCTTTACGTTTTAGTGGTCGACTGCCGCCATTGGCCATTGGATTTTGAAATATTACACTTATCTCTGCTAAAGGATGATCCATTTCGAGGTTCCCTACTTTTTTAAAGAAAAAAAAACAGAAAATTCCAATTTAATAGGGAATATTTATAATCATTCGAAATAATATTCCTTGGAATCCTTCAGAATCTTGAATCTATTCAGGTTGCTCTTCGTCACAAATACTGCAATTTTGCTCTCTACATACCCATTGAGCTATAAATGGGCCTCATCGCTGAACAAAATTTGGTTTGAGAACGTCAAGTTTTCTTGGAACTTTTCAACAGCCCATAAAGCGAGGCGATGACGCTTGGGTAGGTGGAGCGGCTTCAGTTCTTCAATAACCTGTATTTTGTATGCTTTCAATTTAAGACTTCGACGTAAACTGCGTCAGTCCGAAATGCTGCGAAGGGCGTCGAATCGACTCTCGCCAGTTTTCGTGTACACTCACAGCTACAGCTGCTATATTCTGTTCATGCTGGACGTGGTCTATTCAGTCGAATATTATCGAATAATGAATGCTCGGTCTCAAGATGTGTGATGGTGTTGCGAAAAGTACGCTCAGTAGGCCGATTATGTTTTGTTTTATGGTCTTTCCATAATGAAATGCCAAGCAATATTGAAAACAAGTAAGGAAGGGCTAAGTTCGGGTGTCACCGAACATTTTATACTCTCGCACGATAAAGTGATAATCGAGATTTCATTATCAGTCATTTACATATTTTTCAAATACCGTATTTGTGTAAAGTTTTATTCCGCTATCATCATTGGTTCCTAATGTACATATATATTATACAGAGAAGGCATCAGATGGAATTCAAAATAGCGTTATATTGGAAGAAGGCGTGGTTGTGAATCGATTTCACCCATATTTCGTACATGTCATCAGGGTGTTAAGAAAATATTATATACCGAATTTCATTGAAATCGGTGGAGTAGTTCCAGAGATATGGTTTTTGGTCCATAAGTGGGCGAGGCCACGCCCATTTTCAATTTTTAAAAAAAGCCTGGGTGCAGCTTCCTTCTGCCATTTCTTCCGTAAAATTTAGTGTTTCTGACGTTTTTTGTTAGTCGGTTAACGCACTTTTAGTGATTTTCAACATAACCTTTGTATGGGAGGTGGGCGTGGTTATTATCCGATTTCTTCCATTTTTGAACTGTATATGGAAATGACTGAAAAAAACGACTCTGTAGAGTTTGGTTGACATAGCTATAGTAGTTTCCGAGATATGTACAAAAAACTTAGTAGGGGCGGGGCCACGCCCACTTTTCCAAAAAAATTACGTCCAAATATGCCCCTCCCTAATGCGATCCTTCGTGCCAAATTTCACTTTAATATCTTTATTTATGGCTTAGTTATGACACTTTATATGTTTTCGGTTTCCGCCATTTTGTGGGCGTGGCAGTTGGCCGATTTTGCCCATCTTCGAACTTAAGCTTCTTATGGAGCCAAGAAATACTTGTACCAAGTTTCATCATGATATCTCAATTTTTACTCAAGTTACAGCTTGCACGGACGGACGGACGGACAGACGGACAGACAGACATCCGGATTTCAACTCTACTTGTCACCCTGATCACTTTGGTATATATAACCCTGTATCTGACTCTTTTAGTTTTAGGACTTACAAACAACCGTTATGTGAACAAAACTATAATACTCTCCTTAGCAACTTTGTTGCGAGAGTATAAAAATAACATGACAGCTTGACATGACTCTTGCGTTATCTGTCAAAAACGGCTATTGATAAAAATGTCTCTACTTGGATCACCGGTTTTAACGGTTGTATCTTAAGCATACCTCCTTTGACATTAAAGTCTCCTTAATTTAATGTTTTCTCGCATTTACTCAATTTTGTTGTACAAGTTAAGATTTGCTAAGATAACCAGGGCAAAAAAAAAATTATGTAGAACTTTGTTATATGAGAAATGGATGCCACAAGGGCCTGTAATAATCTCTGAATAGCTTATTGACAAATGGGGATTTTCATCTTATCGAAAATAACAACTAAGGTTTCGGTATTAAACTTATCTTAATTTATAATATTAAACTTAACTTATGTATATAGCCTCAGATATTATGCACGTTGGGATTTGCTTTCAAAGCTATAAAGTTTAGACTCGAGAGTGTTGGTCATGTGCTCAATACACTCGTTTATGGGATGAACTATTAAAATGTTAATTATAGTTTTTTATCTCTTTCCAGCCCTCTAAGTTAAAACATATTAAAATTTGTTAGTTCTCGATGGAATTGAGGTCTATAAGGGATTGGGCACATAATCATTCTAAAGACTCAATTATGAGTCGTTGAGTGATCTTTTTGGAAGCCTTTAGTATTTGCTGTGAAGCAAATTTTACCAAAATACAAGCTTGCGGTATGTTAATAAAGAACAAATTTTATTGAAAAAGCCTTAAAATAACGGAGGGCGCTTAGCCGCCGCAGCTTCGAATTGTATAAATTTGTATAATGCACACATACAAGGGTATCTACTAACAGCTGTGCTCTCAAGGGCTCGTTTAAATCTGCAATGCATTAACACGTTTCGCAAAATTCCATTTCAATTAGCCAGAAATGTTTCAACAATTCAACGCAACATGCAATCCTTTGTTTTAACTGCGCCAAGACCACTTGAAAACTACTACATACAAATAAATTTGTGTGTACAAAAAGAAACGAAAAACAGCAGAGCGCAGCAAAACACTGAAGAATTTACGAGTTCAACGGCAGTGTTACGAAAACGCTTGCAGTATTTTGACAGCAGTATGCCAAAAAGAAAATAAGAAGAAATAAAGTAGAAAAATTGAAATAAAAGAGTTAAAAAATAATAAAAATAAGAAGAAGAAGAAAGAAGTGAGTGCGGCCCAGTAAAGGAGAAACAATTTAAACAAAAGCTGGGGTCACTTAATGCCAAAGTGCTGGCGCTGCAAATGAAAAAGAAGCCTGAAGAAGTAGAAAAGCCTGCTGCGCGACATGCAACATGGAGGCGCATGCAACATCCCGCAAACTCTTACGTAAACGAATAAAAGAACGCCACAATGAAAGCGACGCAGCAACATGGCATGAAAATGATATAAGAGCCACAAGATGTGGAGGAGTGGCAAAAAAAAGAAAAACAAAAAAAAATTGCAACAAAAAAATTTCACAAGAAGCACCCAGGCGCTGGCGCTCTCACAGAGGCTCGTGCAAGGGCATAGTTAAGTCACGCATGTGTTAAGCGATTTTTGATTTAAAGCACCCGTTGAGCTACTCGCAACATTGTTTGTTTGCTGCTGGAGAATGGTTGAGTGGTACGCAAATTGCATGCAACAAGATTTTGCACGATGTTGCTTAAAAGGTACTTTGGAAGTATTCGTTCGTTCGTTCGTTTGTTTGGTCGGTTACCTGTGGCGCCCATTGTATGCGTATCACTCACATCGACACAAGGATAATGGCGTTGCATGCAGGGCGCACTCGTTCAAGAAATTGGAGTACAAATCAATTGCAGTGGCGTTATGTGTCAACGGATTGTATGGCCTGTGGAGATGCTCGTGCGGAAGTGCGTCATGCGTGCGATGTTCGTGCGCGCTTGTAAGTTTTATTTCTTATGTTACAGTTACCGGGATGGAATGTGCTTCCGCATGGTGAGAATGTGAGAACTAATAAGAGTGCTTAATAAACGGGAACTTCGAACTGGAACTGGAACTTTTTTATTCTTGAGGAGGAATTGATTTATTAAGAATTATAATGAGCAGATTCTCCAAAATTTTAAGTTTAAGACAAGTCAAATAACTAACTGTTCCGCGAAGGCTGAAAAGTCTCTAAAAATTTCAAAGAGTTCATTCATTTCATCACTATTTCATTTGCTCTCTTTTAACTCTAATTTGCTTCCCATCTCTAGCTTTTCTTTCTCTTCGTTTAAACAACAACGTAAGGCTGTAGTGTTCTTTTAATTTTTTACGTGGCGGATCCCAACACCAGCGTACAATCCTGGGGAGGTGTGATTTGCCTTCTCACTTTACTCGCCTTTAAACGGATGTTTTATGGCTACTCAGAGAAGTCGTGAGCTGCTTCAGCCATATGTTGAAGAATCGTTTCAGACCACTCCCAAGTGAATAGCGCTCCGAGAACTTTCCTCACTGAACTTTTACATCTAACTCCATTCTCCTAAAGATAAATAAATTAGCAGTTGCCCATTAACTAATTGTTCCGCCAAGGTGTAAAGGTATTTCAAAACTTGGGTTGGAACATTTCTTTCTTATTTCTATTTCTAGTTAGTTTACCTTTTTTTCCTTCTCTTGGGTTAGGTTAGGTTCAGTGGATGATGTAGATTCCTATATGTATATAATATTTTGTGAAGCCATATAATAGAACTACTGTAATCAAATCCTATAAGTCGAACATCACCATCTTAGTGGGTTGTCTGAAAGTGAAAGCTCCCAAGTGCTTAAGACTTGATCTCACAAAGACGGACGTGTTAAGGTTTTTCCACTTCATATTCTTGAAACCAGCTTCTACAATTGGTAAGATAAAGTTCTCAACCTCACGGCGTAGAGAAAAATTGAGCAATAACCAGTTAGAACCTTCAAAACCTAGAGAAATGCTAGTCTAAATGAAAGTGAAGAGCTCAATAAACTTCTTTCAATTTGAGCCGCCGTGCGTGGACACCAATATGGCAATGACCAGTTAGAAGCCCAGGAGTTAGGAAAAAACTTAACTTACTGAAAGTGAAGAGCTGACTAAATCACTTACGATACACCATGGGCCAAAGGTAAAAAAATTTGCTTGCAAAGCTCACGAAAAGCCTCGCTATCTTATAATATCGCACACGTAACACCCACCCGTTCCCATTCCACTGATAGCGCTTTAGGTATCTCTGTCTCTCTGCTACTCTCTCTACCTTATTCTCTTACTATCTGTTTATCCCTTTTTCTACCTTAGGTTGTCCACTAAGATGTTAAGATGTCTCTGCTTTCAACTCTTTTATCATATAGTTCTCAGGGAGCGAAAGAGACAGAATTGAGTACTGAAGGAGTTAGATCTATCAGATCACGCTCGGTGATTGATTAAAAGATGGAAAATATCTAAATAAAGATATAAGATTCATATTTTTTATCTATCTATTTATTTATTTGTCTATCTCTTTCTCTATATATCTTTTTGTTAGAAAGATGGCAAGAAAGCTCGACATCTCGCGTGAGTTCGTTTGAATGATTTTGGTGGATATTTTGGTTATGAAACGCGTTCTTGCTAGACTCGTCCCGATAAAGCTGATTTTTGTTTAAAAGAGTACCGAAAATTCTTTTCTTTGGACATGCTTGATCGTGGGAATTCTGATCCCACATTCACAGAGAGATAAAGCAAAATTCGCTGAAAGACCACCCCAAAAATGCTTATGAAAAGTGTTTCGAGGACTGGAAAAATCATTGGCTAAAGTGTATTCCATCTTGCGGAGACTACTTTGAAGGCCACAAAATAAATAAATGTTTTGCGAATACTGATACTATAAGTTTCCTGTCGTCTGGTTGATGTTCTCTCGATATAAATAAGTTGTCTCCTATTGCAAGCAGATGTCTTGTCTTCCGAGTCAAAAACTTGAATTATTCTAATAATCATTAGAAAACTCAATTTAATCTGGTAATTTTATCTTTTCAGTAGTCTGTATTTATACCCTGAGCAGGCTATATTTAGTTTGTAATACCTAGAAGACAGTGTCGATGACCTTAAAAGTGTATAGATACTTGATCAGCGAGATGACCTGATTGGATTTAGCCAAGTCCGTCTGTCTATCTGATTATATTGCTATATATCCAATACTTATCTTCATATTTCACTTTCTCTCGCTTAGTGTGTTCCGAAAAGGCAAAAAGAGCTGACACTAGATGAGTTGGATGTACCTGCGTATAGCCGTTACGATAATACTCGTATAACGAGTTTAACTCAATTTTAAGTTTGTTACTATCCTTTGAGAACCCTAAAGTCTGATAGGCACTTTCTCGATGTAACGTACGTATATGTAGTTGTATCTTTTGGTCTCTTTAGTCCGATTTCGTTCTCATGTTAATCTTGTTATTATATATTTAAGAAGTCTCTGTACAATTTTTTCTTGATAAGATCCTGATACTGTCGGCTGTGAGAAATCATAAGTGAATTGAAAGTTTAAGAATGTCCATAAAATGTCCACCGCGATGTTTCTATTTTTAATTTTTTTTTAATTAATGTGTATGTTTTTCTACTAAGAAATCTAGCGCACTGCTTCTAGAAACTCTTCAATATACTTGTATTAAATCATAGTAAGTATCTGTAGGCACTTTGGAACGCTTTAAATTACATTTAATCACCCTTTCTGTAGGAGAAAAAGCAAAAGTAATCTATATTCTTCTCTGATCGTCATTAAAAAATCAGCATTTACTTCGTTAGACATGCAGCAATTTCACTCTTCATTTCAATCATTTAACAATTCATTTGTCACTTTTCGTGCCGCATCTTACGCCTCATCACGTATCCTTAACTGACGCTTCAACTTCTTCAACGCCAATATCATTAACACAATCAATTAACGGAATTGCTGCCGCTGCCACTGACGCGTCGCTGTCATATCAGCTGGTGCGTATGTACTTAATTTTTGCCACTCTTGTCACATTTTGCACCTTCCTTTTATATATTTGCAACATACGCACTTCTGCGCGTCAATTAATTCTACCAGCGAGTTGAAATCCAACAACACAGCAGTGGCATGAGAGCATCATCAACAGCTTCAGGCGTAGCCTCAGCGACAAATATATTGTCGTCTTCATTTATTATGCCACCTCAGGTCTTGCTACGCGCATTACAAGCAAGGTGCCACAAACACATATCCCTAGCAGTTTATTCTTGTCAACATGTGGCAGCGCTGGCAACATTTCTGTGCTCATTGCGACTTTTGTGTGGGCTTATAGACGGTTTTCTGTACCACGGCCGTGCGTGTGTGTGTGCGTGCGCCTATTTGTCATCGATTACATTGCTTATTTTAAAATTACACCGCCTTATACGGCTACTGGTGTAATTCGAGCACAGCCGTCGCTTGATGCTACAAAATGATAGATATTCTTGCTACTTGATACCTCTGCTATGATATGAGTATGAGCGACTCGCTTGCAATTACTCACATTTATGTAATTTGTCTTTGAACGTTGAATGCCTCATTGGTTTGCGGTTGCATCAACACTTCAGCAGCACTAAATTGCAGTCTTTGTTTGCTACTATATGAGCTCTGTTTAGCCACGCCCTCTGGGCATAGCGGTTAATCAATCTTTAATGTCTAAACGGCTCATTTAAGTTGTCGGTCTCTGGCTGCACGTTTTGCATGCGGTTAGGCTTGTGCTTCTATGCCATATGTATGTCTATATGTGTGATTTGAGAGCTTTATGGACCCTTCCGTTGTCACTTAAGTTAATTGTCTTTTATAAAAGGAACTTATCCATTCAATTGAATTTTCTTTACCTATGTGAGTGCGTACACTTATGTGCAACAGCGGAAGACGATCCCTTGTAATGGTTTGTGGTTACAAAACGGTTTTACTAATTACTTATTGGTTAGACTGGGTTATGCATCATTGCATAAGGGTTGGGAGTTTGGAAATGTTCTTGAATGCTAAGGTGTGCATTTGACTTTTTGGGTCAAGATAATTTAGTTAAATATGAATAATTAACGCAAATAATTTTTCTCTATGTTGATATACACATATTTCTATAATTCGAAAGTAAAAGAGTTATAATCATTTACAGCTTGAAGCTGAAAGCTCTAATATGTATAGGACTTTTCGCAAACTTTTTCACTGTTTTACGAAATGAAACAGAAATAACGCTTACAATTCCAGTTTGACACATACTGAAGCAATTCAACTATTCGCACAAACACGTATGTAGTATGTGGGAGTTTTTATCTATTAAGTATTATCATGCCACATACTAAAAAACTGTTTCCTAGGTTTCATTAAGGTACTTCACATACAACCACCAATAGTATGGAGAAAAGTCAGCCAGATTATCGAAAGAACTGATATAAGTTTTATGGAGGCTACGTCATGTTTTCGCCCAATTTTATCTATTTTGGGAACAAAGCTACACTGTTATAAGTAAAACACTAATTTCCACTTAGATAACTCGAATATTAGCCGATATACATATGCAGTAAAAGGTCGTCGGAAGTTCGCAAATCTTAATATTAGGTGTATGGGAGCTTAGGAGAGTGTTGATCTGTTTCAACCTAACTATTCTTAATACACAGATATACTATTATCAGGAAGGGGTTCTGTCTAAATTTCAATCGTATATCCCATACACTGACCGATATTTTCGGTCAAAAGTCAACCACGCTGGACGAGTTGGGTCGTGCGACGTCCATTGTCCAATTTTCACATCCCCTCCCTCTCATTCCAACTCGGACCGGGAGAGTGAACTGGGTTTTCATCCGATTTCATAAGTTTTCACACTGTCGATAGGAGTTCTTATAGTATTTGCGTTCAAATGTGGTTTTTGGATCTTCAGTTTAGGAGATGTGGACATTAAATTTATTAGAAAGCGAGGCCACGCCTACTTTTTTTAAATTTGTATCATAAGTGTCGCTTGCTGCAGCGATTTTGATCGTGCCCAACAAATAAGGTGACATTTGAATTTAAACTGCGCGCGTCGAAGGATTTGAAAAATTATTATTTTTTAAGTTGGTAGTACTGTCAGTCACATTTGTGTCAAATTTCATGTCAAAATATTAATTAGTGTTTGAGATACGTGTCGTTTTGTGAACTCTAAAAATGATTCTTTGTTTTTAGCAAAAGTCAAAAAAAGCCCAAACAAAAAATTTGCATTAAATTTTGTTTTCCCGGGAAACAATTTTCTGCTGTGATCTTGGGGATGGTGTGAAAACCTTTAATTTATGGAAATTTAAAAAAAGTGGGAAAGGGGTAAAGTCGGATGTCACCGGGCATTTTTTACTCTCGCATGATAAAGTGATTCAAAATTTCATTTCCTCATTTCTTTTTTTTTTATTTTTCTGAAAAAAATTTAAATTTGATTATTTGTTCCTGAATATGGTTTTTGGTCCACGATGAGTGGGTGAGGCCATGCCCATTTTCAATTTAAAAAAAACGCCTGGGTGCAGCTTCCTTCTGCAATTTCTTCCGTAAAATTTAGTGTTTCTGACGTTTTTTGTTAGTCCGTTAACGCATAATTGTGATTTTCAACAATAACCCTTTTATTAGATGGGATTATTTTTTCCATTTCTTTAAAATTTTGAAATTTTATAGAAAAGATTTTAAAAAAAAGACTCTGTGAGGTTTTGGGAAATAGCTATAAGATTTCAGAAATTCAAAAAATTTGTGGGGGGGCCACCCCAAATTTTCCCAAAAAAAAAACTAAAAATGCCCCCCCATAATGCGGTCCTTTGTGCCAAAATTTCCTTTTATCTTTTTTTGGTTAAATTTGACACTTTATGGGTTTTTGGTTTTTTTCCCTTTTTTTTATGGTGGCAGCCCAAAATTTTCCCCTCTTTGAAATTAACCTTCCTTTGGAAAAAATTCTTTGGAGTTTTATCCTGAAATTTAATTTTTCCCCAACAAACGCACGGACGGACAAGGGCCAGAAAAATTCCCGGTTTCAACCTATTACCCAAACACTTCTTATAAAAACCCTTTTATCTGACTCTTTTAGTTTTAGGACTTTAAAAAAAAC
>NC_065920.1:59328749-59361830 GCF_024586455.1 Bactrocera neohumeralis | reverse complement strand
AGGAACTTATCCATTCAATTGAATTTTCTTTACCTATGTGAGTGCGTACACTTATGTGCAACAGCGGAAGACGATCCCTTGTAATGGTTTGTGGTTACAAAACGGTTTTACTAATTACTTATTGGCTAGACTGGGTTATGCATCATTGAATAAGGGTTGGGAGTTTGGAAATGTTCTTGAATGCTAAGGTGTGCATTTGACTTTTTGGGTCAAGATAATTTAGTTAAATATGAATAATTAACGCAAATAATTTTTCTCTATGGTGATATATACATATTTCTATAATCCGAAAGTAAAAGAGTTATAATCATTTACAGCTTGAAGCTGAAAGCTGTAATATGTTTAGGATTTTTCGCAAACTTTTTCACTGTTTTACGAAATGAAACAGAAATAACGCTTACAATTCCAGTTTGACACGTACTGGAGCAATTCAACTATTCGCACAAACACATATGTAGTATATGGGAGTTTTTATCTATTAAGTATTATCATGCCACATACTAAAAAATGTTTCCTAGGTTTCATTAAGGTACTTCACATACAACCACCAATAGTATGGAGAACAGCCAGCCAGATGTTCGAAAGAACTGATATAAGTTTTATGGAGGCAAGATCATGTTTTCGCCCAATTTTATCTATTTTAGGCGCAAGGCTACACCCTTATAAGGAAAAAAATAATTTTTACTGAGATAGCTCGAATATTGGCCGCTAAATGCAGTATAAGCTCGTCGGAAGTTCGCAAATCTTTATATTAGGTGTATGGTAGCTTGGAAGAGAATTGACCTGATTCAACCTGTTCTTAATAGACAGAAATACTATAATCAGGATGGGCTTCTGTCTAAATTTCAATCGTATATCCCATACACTGACCGATATTTTCGGTCAAAAGTCAACTACGCTGGACGAGTTGGGTCGTGCGACGTCCATTGTCCAATTTTCACATCACCTCCCTCTCATTCCAACTCGGACCGGGAGAGTGAACTGGGTTTTCATCCATTTACTGTCGATAGGAGCTCTTATAGTATTTGCGTTCAAATGTGGTTTTTGTATTTAGGAGATGTGGACATTAAATTTATTAGAAAGCGAGGCCACGCCTTTTTTAAATTTGTATCAGTCGCTTGCTGCAGCGATTTTGATCGGGTGACATTTGAATTTAAACTGCGCGCGTCGAAGGATTTGGAGAATTATTTTTTTTTGTTTTTAAGTTGGTAGTACTGTCATCAGGAGTTCAAATTATAAAATATTAATTAGTGTTTGAGATATGTCGTTGTGAACTGCTAAAAGTCTTCGTTTTTAGCGAGTCGAAATTTGCTGACATTATTAAATTTTGTTTACGGAAAGCTGCTGATACGTTGAGTATGGTGTAGAAAGCACGTCCCAAACAAGTAAGGAAGGGCTAAAGTCGGATGTCACTGAACATTTGTATCACATGATAAAGTGATAATCGAGATTTCATTATATATTTACATATTTTTTTATTTTGCTGAAAATTTTTTAAGAGTTTGAGATATGGTTTTTTTAAAAGTGGGCGACGCCAATTTCCTGCACAAAATTTCTTCCGTAAAAAATTATGTTTCTGATTTAAATAGCAACTTGTTAACGCACTTTTAGTGATTTTCAACATAACATTTGTACTGAAGGTGGGCGTGGTTATTATCCGATTTCTTCCATTTTTGGACTGTATATGAAATTGGAAATACTCTGTAGAGTTTGGTTTCATAGCTAATAGTCAATTTTAGATATGTACAAAAAACTTAGTAGGGGGCAGGCCACGCCCACTTTTCCAAAAAAAAATCGTCCAAATATGCCCCTCCATAATGACGATCCTTTGTTGTGCCAAATTCACAAATCTTTATTTATGGCTTATGACACTTTATAGGTTTTCGGTTCCATTTTGTGGGTGGCAGTAGAGCCCATCTTTGAACTTAATTGCTGGAGCCAAGAAATACGTGTACCGGAGCTTCATCCTGATATCTCAATTTTTACTCAAGTTACAGCTTGCACGGACGGACAGACAGACATCCGGATTTCAACTCTGCTCGTCACCCTGATCACTTCGGTATATAAAACCCTATATCTGACTCTTTTAGTTTTAGGACTTACAAACAACCGTTATGTGAACAAAACTATAATACTCTCCTTGACAATTTTGTTGCGAGAGTATAAAAAAATGTTTACAAGTGGTGTAGTGAGTTCCAAGCCGGCCGTGAACGTGTCGAAGACGAAGAGCGTCCAGGGCGACGATCAACCTCAACCGACGAAGCTCACGTTCAACAAATCAAAGATTTGGTATCGAAAAACCGTCGATTAACAATAAAAACTTTGCTGATGAAGTTGGCATATCGAAAGGCTCAGCCAATTCCATTTTGAAGAATGTTTTGGGCCTCAAGCGAGTCAAATCTCGTCTGGTTCCGAAACATTGAATTTTTTGGAAAAAAAGGAGTACCTTGAAGTGTGTGAAACGATGCTTTCCGACTGCCAGGGTGTCATGAAACGCATTATAACTGGCGATGAGACTTGGATCTATGCTTACGACCTCGAAACAATTGATCAATCGAGCGAATATCGTGCCAAAAAAGAGTCGAGACCAAATAAATCGCGCCAAAGTCGCTCAAAAATCAAAGTCATGTTGACTGTTTTCTTCGATTATCGTGGTGTTGTGCATTATGAATGCCTTCCAACCGGTCAGACAGTCAACAAGGAATATTATTTGAACGTTATGCGTCGTTTGCGTAACGCTATCCGCCTAAAAAGGCGGGAATTGTGGAAAGACAATTCTGCCCTCGCAATTCGTGATCATTTCGCCAAAAACTCAACCCATATCGTTCCGCAACCACCGTATTCACCTGATTGGCGCCGTGCGAGTGTTTATAAGCTCAAAAATAGCATAAGGGACACCGTTTTGAGTACGAAAGATTCAAGCTGCAGCGATTAGTCCTGGGCCATCCAAAACAACCAGTGTTAAGATGTTAATAAAACGAGTCATTGCATCGTTACTGAAATCGGGGATGAAATATTTATAATAAATAAAGAATTTTCGCAAATAAGCTCTACGAAGCTGTATGGGCATGATATGTATGAAAAGCTTGATTGCATGGTTGATGTTTTGCTGTTATGCAGGGAAGTTTTTTCAGTTTTCTTATTGAATGAGAGATGAACGTCAAATGGCTCAGTTGCAATATTGATGGAAACTATTCTTGAAGATTAATGAATTCAATGAAAAAAGCATACTGTTTTATATACAGGAGACCTGACACACACAAACACAACACTTATTGATATTTGGAGAACAAACTGTTGGCAAACAAATATAAGTTAAGGTTATATAAGTTTGTGGTTTATTCCAGTCAAACACACATCAAATTTAATTTTGATGTATACGGTGACTCTTCAAATCAATCGAAACTTTAAGGAAATCGCAAAGTGACGGAAAAAACATAACAAACCCCTATGATCTCTTACTGTAAGACTACCGATCGAAGGGGAGCGGGATAGCTGAAAAAGCAGATGCCTCAAAGCGTGTTATATCGTACTTAAAATATTATATAGGAAATATCAGAAAGATATCGGCTGGATGGGAGCACGATCGTGGTCGAGTTTGCTCACTTTTGACAACGAGTGCAACCTTAGCACCACTTCCCAACAGTGTTTGAAGTTGTTTGAGCTCAGTCCAAAGAGTTTCTGGTTCGCTTATTGGCAGTCGATGAAACATGAATCTATTGATAGAGTAGAACGACCAAAGGAACTGTTGAAACAATCCACTTAACTCGGCTTCGCTTCTCAACAGTCGAATGAAACATGGATCTGCTGTTAGAGTAGAGAGATCAAAGGAAGAGTTGAAACAATTGTTTCACCCGGCGTCGCTTCTTGAGAATGAAGTGAAACATGGATCCACTGATAGAGTAGAAAGACCAAAGAACCAAAGGAAAGCGTTGAAATAATCGATTTAACTCGGCTTCATTTCTTAAAGGGCGATTAAACATGGATCTATCGGCCGAAAACAAAGTAGTTACCTTCTCTAAGATTTACTAGCTCGACTTCCAGGCACAATTTGTTTCAGAAATCTTTATATGCCGAAGTATAACATTTTGAATTACTTTTATTCGCTGCCTGAGACTAACTAAATGGCGAAGCTTCCTCAAAACAGACGAAAAATGTGCTATCGCCGGGGAAAAAGATGGACACATTTTCTTTGATTTTTAACTGATGCCAAGTTACAGAAAAATATGCCTTATTGTTAGTGATGTGAAGCATGTTTCGGACTTACCCAATCTCTGATCTCTGAAAGCCAAGGTTTGAATACTTTCAATTACCATTCATCAGATAGCAAAATAAAAGTTCTTTCTAAAGTAAAGTTTAAAGCATGCAGATGTTCTAGAATTCTCAATTTTTGTGGTCAACTCATGGCTCTTAACGAAAGGAACATATAAAATGATCGACATTCGAAAAACAGATGGAGGAGTAAAATGAAATTACTAGAAATTATGTACACTTGAGCCTGATATCTCTAAAAATGTTTGACTTCTTTATAAACTACTAACTTTAATATCGTCTAAGTTATATCAGCTTAAGCGATTTCACAAACATTCAAGAAGATAACGAATACTTCAGATTTTCGCAGCTTTCTGCTAGCAGTTTCGTGAACACAAAACAACGGCGATAAGTCATTTGGCTGTTGACTTCGCTCACTTCAGAGAAGTCATATAAAATCTGCAATGAAAATAAATTTAATCAAACCGACGCGATAAAAAACTTTAATGAGAGCAAGCAAAGACAAAACGGTACGAGATGCCGTACCAAAAGCCAAACAACAACAACTACAACGAGTTTAATGGATAAAGGAGGCAAGATTAAAACGATAAAACAAATGGCTGACGAGAAGGAGGAGATCACATGCAATTAAGGCGCACACACATGCATATTTTTGCCAATTAAATGCAGTTAACCAGTTTAAGAGCACATCAAAAAGTATGCACGACTTGTGTTGTTGTTTTATTATTGCATACATTTGTCTTTTTTTTTTTTGTGTTCCTCTCACAAGCAGCGAGTGCAACATGTGAGAGACAAAACAAAGAAGTCAAAGTTAAGGTTGATTGCGACAGCTGAAGACGTTCCCAACTTGCTGGGGGGAACAAACAACTCAGACCGACTGACTGGCTGTCTGCCTGACTAAACACACCGATCGCAACGCGAATTCGCGAAACGCGCAGTGCGGTTGGTGGCACGCCACATGTGGCAGACAATTCAAATTAAGTGGCAACCAAAGTATTTTGCTTTTGTTTTGGCTTTTTTGTTGTGCACAGCCGAGGATGATGGGAGCAAAAATGCGACAAAATTTCAATTCGATTTTAAAAGTGGCATTAAAATGCCAACAACTACAACAAACAACAACAATGCAACAACACAACAATGGAGCACACCACAATTAAGCGAATTCAATTTGTATTTATTTGCGGAACGTCGCAAAGACAGACACCCCGGCGAGCTGACGGCATGCAGAAGTCCGCAGTCACCAGTCACCAGCCACCAGGCGGTAAGTCTTCGCTGTTTAATAAAATATACAAACAACACAAATAATCATAACAATAACAATAAGGAAAAAATTAGCGACTTTGCGAAATTGAGGATGCGCTAATCTGTGCCTCAGCATGCAAATAGGCTAACTGCCACCACCACTGTGTGGCATTGCAAAACAATAACAACTGCAACAAAAGAATCTCTAATAAACACTTCCACACAATTCTTCGCGTGTTTGTTCATACAAATATGAATTAGTGGCTGGCGTTGGGGGAGAAAGGCGTGCAATTACGCTGAATGGTGAAAATTGTCTGCTAAAGTTTAATAAGAATCGAAAATGAGCATCAAAGTGCGGCACTCGCGTTGAAAAAAACACCACACTTATGTATATGTACGTACATATGTATGTTTGGTATGTTTGTATATATGAGCGTAGCAGAACTGTCAGCTTCAATGCGGAAGGCGGCTGTTAGGAGGCGGCGAGGCAAATTGATTCATGTGGAAATTGCCAGCGATGATGAGTGAACTACAGTAAAGTGCGCTTATGGAGAACGATTTACAATGACAGCAGAGTCTACGTAACCGTCAAGAATCCAGGTTTTATTCCGCCAAGGACTGTCAACTCGGCGCACTTCTCAAAATTCTCTAACAACCAACGGACGTAGACTTTTGCGCGAAATTTCTTACAGCGCCTTGAAACAGAAACGCCCTCGCTTGCTGGACGCTAGTTTAAGCAAGTCTTGAATAAACGGTTCAAACATCTTCAATTGTCAATGCAGCTTGTTCAAACTCACACTATATCTCACAGAGATTGTACAAATCAAAAGCTTCGACTACACAAAATTTAAAACTGGAAGAATAATCTAAAATAAATAAATAGCTAAAGCAAGAAAGAAGTTTCGTCCTAAAAGGAAATAAAGGGCTCAAGATACGAGCATCCATTGTTAGAATTTATCTTAGCACCGACTGATTAAAAGAATACTGAAACTCACAGTGGACTTCCTAAAAACTTCATTGGCTTACTGGAATTTACTGGAATGTAGCTCCAATGAAGGTCATAGAATTCTTCAGTTTTGATTGAATGCGAGTCACATATGTAGGTGTCTTATAATTATCCGTCTTGAGCATTTTGTAATTTACTTGCAAATGACAGTAGAAGAACACTTGTCGCACACCATCTGATTAAATATAATTCAGACTGACAAAAAAGAACAACTAGATAATCTAGGATCTTCAGCTACGTTGACAAGCATCCCTTTTGTGATCTCTACTCGACGTCGTTTTTCTAACTATTCAGGTTAAAATATTCAGGTTTTATAGTACGAGTCTTGCATTGACAGTGACATTACACCCAAACCAATGACCGAAATAAGTTTAGTAGTTCTATAAGAGATGTTGAGATCCTCTGCTATCTCTCCGATGCCAAAGCGACGATTTTCAGGCATTTTTTCTCTAACTTTTTCGATGATACGGTTGTACCAATCTAGAAAATCATTTCTTTTCGCAGATTAAAAGAACTGTGCCAAATTTAATCAGAAGGTAAAATGAATCACAAAATTGGAAAGATGTGGAACAAGAGGGTATACAACAAAATACGAACCCAACGCACATATTCTCAAAATATTACTAGTATTGGATCCCTAAATATTAAAGCGTGATATGGTTTCTTCTCCATGAGCCTTGTCTGCTCGAGAATAAGATTATTGCCAGATTATGTAGATATTTATGTTTGGGATATGACATTTAATTAATTTAGACAAATGTTTAACTCAAATCTGCTTAAGATGAGGAATTGCTTTGCGCATATTTGTCATAACGACCAAATCTTTATCTAAGTTGTATTAATAGGAACATGCATACATCATTGTTAAAAACTGTCCTGTAATATAAACTCCGGCCGACTGAAACTTATAAGTGCAATTTGTATCAATCGGATAATAAATTGGCTTCGTCCTAAGGCAATATATTTTCCTGAATGCCTACCGACAAAGTAAATTGGATTGATACAAATATGTGCTCTAAGGACATCTATTGCTAATCCCTTCATCTTAAGTTCGAAATCGTTTCGTTTCCGATCTTTAACTTTAAAATCTCGTCAGCATTATTGTATCAAGTTCTTTCCGTATTTCAGTAACTCCATGAAAATCCCGAAATTTTTAGAACGAAAGTATTGTATATGAGATGGCCAAGGTACTCAGGTAGGTATGTTAGTAATTGTTTATTGCGAGCAAGTGTTCTTGATTGGTATAAATTATTCAAAGAGGGTCGAGAACGTGTTGACGATGAACCAAATTGACGTAACGGGACGGCCATCAACATCAACTGATGAACAACACGTCAATAAAATAAATTAATTGGTGCTTTAGAATCGACAGTTAACAGTCATAGATCTTGCTGGCATCATTGGAATATCGAAACGATCGATCAGTGAAAACTATTTTGAAAGATCATTTGGGCCTAAGAAAAATGAAAGAACGATTGACTCCAAAATCACTAAATTTCGAATAACAGCGTCGTGTTAACGTCTGTGAAACAATGCTTTCCGATTACCGGGATGTCTTGAAAAGTATTGCTACTGGCGATGAGTCTTGGAACTATGCTTACGACCTGGAAACAGACGATCAGTCGGCCGAATATCGTGGCAAAGATGAGTTGAAGAAATAACTTCAAACCAGGTCAAAAATGAAGGTTATGTTCACAGTTTTGTTTGATTACTGAGGTGTGGTGCACTCCAAATTCCTTCCAACTGACCAATCTGTCAACAAAGAATACTATTTGAGTGTTATGCGTTGTTTGTGCGAAGCTATTCGTAAAAAAAGGCCGGAATTATGGGCCGAAAACTCTTGAGTTTTGCATCACGATAATGCACCGTTGCTTGTTGCATTGAGTCTTCGTGAGTTATTCGTAAAATTTTTAAACAATATCGCATTTCAGTCACCGTATTCGCCTGATTTATCTGTGTGCGACTTGTGGCTATTCAGCAAACTCAACTTTCTGCTCCGGAGAACCACTTTTGAAACAGTTGAAGACATTAAACGTGAATCGCTATGCGCATTGAAGGCTATTCTGGAAATTTAATTTAACAACTGTTTTGAGGTTTGGAAAAAACGTTGGCACAAGTCTAGTGGGGTAAAGAGGTGTTAGTTTGAGGGAGAGGACATAGATTTTGAAGAATAAATGATGAATTTTAACATACTGAACAAAGTCTTATCATTTTTGGCTCATGGTAGTGTAACTTCCGAGACCTCGCCAATAAACCATTGACTGATAACTACAATTTTTTACATACATATATCAATACTTACATTCACATTTAAGATGTTCTAAAGTTTTCTACCACTTAGCAGCTTCTACGATAATTGATGTATGGTATGTCTGCCAATAGCAGAGTGACCTGTTGGCATTCCAACTAGAGTTTTTATACAACTCCTTTTATATGTATCAGTAGTCAGCAAAATCGGTTTATATTCCAATCAGGCACGTTTTTCTGCTTATTGATCAAGTCATTGTTTACACCGATGATATACATGCATGAACATTGCACGCATCTGTATCTGATATATCTATACAAATTTTATCAAATAAATATCAACAAATAGCCGGAGGCACATAAAGTTATTCTATATCGGGCTCCAATTGCAAGGTTGTGCTGGATCTATCTATTTCATCTGTTTCTCAGTTACGTGGAACATCTTTATGTTCTGGAACCCATCGGAAGTTTATCATGGAATAGAATACTAGTTTCACTAATAGATGAAGAGGTAAGTACAGTAAGTACTTAGACAAATTCTTAAGAATCTATGAGTGGAGCTTGCGAAACACTGCTAAATATTGCCAATGGCATTCAGTATAGAACCACTTTATGGAGCTTATATGCTTATACACCCAACTCTTTTTTTACACGGTAGATACGTTCCTCAGAAATCCGTGTAAAAAGAAACCGTGTAAAAAAAGAGTTGGGTGTAATTATCTTGTAGAAACTATATATGGAAAAAGATTAAGTGTGGCAACACAAATATTTTCCGCCACACTGTAGTGAGAGACTTACTATTATTACTAAAGATAAACAATTACTTCGGTTGAACTCGATGAGTTCATATAATTCATGAACAGGAGGGAAATAAAGTGAACTGTAAACTGAAAGGAAAAAAATCGTGACTCGGTTTTGATGGACCCAGAAAAGCAGCCCGCAAAAGAGAGAGGCCGTCAGTAACAATTTTGGCCATTCAAATAATTGCGAATTGTGCTGCGAAGTGATGCGCACCAGCAGCGTACCAGATACTTTTTATATCCACATGCAGATACTTTTGTATCTGCTTAACGCCAATCAAAGCGGCAGCAACAGAAATTGCGGTTATTGTTTTTGTTTTTGTCAGCAGTGTGGCAGTGGCATTAAATTCGCAGAAATATAAAAGAAGCGACGGCGCAACGTGTTTATTTTGAGTGTCTGCAGTTGAGTGGAGTTGAGTCAAAACTGTCAGGTTATAAAAATATTCAGCGCGCGGCGAAATGTTTACGTTCACCAAAGCGGCGTAGAGCGGCCATAAGAGGCAGAAAGTGTGGCGGCGGCATCATGCGGTGAAAGAAAGGACGGACAGTTGGACGGACAGCGCAAACAATGCGCGGCGGTGACAATTGCACTTTGCAGAAAGTTACTGAATGGCTCAAATTTATTTTCGCAGCAAAGCAATTTAAATTTCATCAACGTTGCGCCACAAAAAAACTGAATAAAATTAAATCAACAAATATTTCCTGTTTGCCTTACGAAGAGAACACAAAAAAAAGTGTAGAAAAGAGGCTGCAAATGCAAATTTCAAGCCAAATACAAAAAAAAAATTATATAAATTGTAACTGTTCCCCAGTCGTTGGTCATTTGAGGCAACCTGTCGCGCGGCTTTGTTGTTATTATTATTATTTGTGTGTTTTGTTGCTAACGGGTCTGAGTCATCATCATATTCGTGTAATAAAAATGATTAATGTGCCACATTCTAATGTGTTTTGTGTTTGCGCGCATTGTTGTTGTTATAATATGTATCTACTCGACAGTGATTTTCGCTGTTGTTGACCCAAAACATTAAAGGCCATATCGGTGCTGTCTCCAAACGGAAAGCATTGCAGTGTTAAATATAGACGTACGGACCTTGGTGCATATATGTACTTGTATATGTATATTAAGTAATATGTACATATGTATATGTTCATTCGCTCGGCAGGAGACACCAAAGGCTAAAACAAGCCCAAATACCTGCCACATATTATCATAAATCATCGACTTATGATTTATTTTTGTAATGAAAGGGACGAAAAATCGAGTGATGTTTTAATGGGTGTGGCGTTTTCGAGTTGAAAAAAAATGTTACCAGATACTTAGAGGGGAGTAAAGGATTGAAATTACCATCGACTTCGAGAGCAACCTGTTTCTTTTATATACCAAGCAATGGTCATCTATAGTTATATGAATTAGTCATAGTACAATACTTTATTCACGAATTATTGAGGTATATAACTTCTGCTCCATATGTAAATAATGCGGTTTTCAATAAGGACGCTACAAAAGTAGACCTATAGGTACAGCAAACGATGCCATATTTTTTGCCGCTCTATTGATATTTCTCTTCAGTAAGGTTTGCTATTTCATCATGGAAAGATATAAGATCCAACAGCAAGTCGAATTTATTAAAATTGATTACCGAAATCAGAGGCCTCAACTTTAAGAGCACTACGTCAGATTTATGGTCGTCACAATCGTTCTGTCAGATCAACAATTGAAGGTCTGGTGGAAAAATTTGATTCCACAGGCACAGTACAAAATGTTCCCGTAGTGTCGCAAAAATATTGCTGCCGCAGCGCATCAATTGAGGAAGATCCAAATCAGTCTCGCACACATCGTTCTCAAGCGTTGGGCATCTTTGTGACGTCGTTACAGCCAATTTTACGAAACGATTTTGGCTTATATTCTTTTTCTTCTTCTTCTTCTTAATTGGCGTAGACACCGCTTACGCGATTATAGCCGAGCTAACAACAGCGCGCCAGTCGTTTCTTCTTTTCGCAACGTGGCGCCAATTGGATATTCCAAGCGAAGCCAGGTCCTTCTCCACTTGGTCCTTCCAACGGAGTGGAGGTCTTCCTCTTCCTCTGCTTTCCCCGGCGGGTACTGCGTCGAATACTCTCAAAGCTGGAGTATTTTCGTCCATCCGGACAACATGACCTTGCCAGCGTACCCACTGTCTTTTAGTTCGCTGAACTATGTCAATGTCGTCGTATATCTCGTACAGCTCATCGTTCCATCGAATGCGATATTCGCCGTGGCCAATGCGCAAAGGACCATAAATCTTTTGCAGAATCTTTCTCTCGAAAACTCGTAACGTCGACTCATCGGTTGCTGTCATCGTCCAAGCCTCTGCACCATATAGCACGGGAATTATGAGCGACTTATAGCAGTTCGTCGAGAGAGAGCACTTTGCTTTCACTCAGCCTACTCAGTCCGAAGTAGCACCTGTTGGCAAGAGCAATCCTGCGTTGGATTTCCAGGCTGACATTGTTAGTGGTGTTAATACTGGTTCCTAAATAGACGAAATTATCTACAACTTCAAAGTTATGACTGTCAACAGTGACGTGAGAGCCAAGTCGCGAGTGCGACGACTGTTTGTTTGATGACAGGAGATATTTCGTTTTGCCCTCGTTCACTACCAGACCCATTTTCTGTGCTTCCTTGTCCAGTCTGAGAAAGCAGAACTAACGGCGCGGGTGTTGAGGCCGATGATATCAATATCATCGGCATACGCCAGCAGCTGTACACTCTTATAGAAGATGGTACCTTCTCTATTTTCTTCCGCAGCTCTAATTATTTTCTCCATCAGCCGGTTGGAGAAGTCGCACGATAGGGAGTCGCCTTGTCTGAAACCTCGTTTGGTATCGAACGGCCCGGAGAAGTGCTTTCCGTTACTGACGGACAGCCGTATTAGTTTTGCGGGGATTTGCGGGGATCGACGAAGATGGTATGTGTCGATTCTCCTTTCACGGGTCTTTTCCAAGACATGGTGAATATCTGCGGCAAGCCACACTAAAGGTCAATCAGTTTGTTGACGGTGGGCCTTAATCTTTCACACAATACGCTCGATAGAACCTTGTATGCGATGTTGAGGAGGCTTATCCCACGGTAGTTGGCGCAGATTGTGGGTTCTCCTTTCGTCCGACCATATTTTACAAAGAAGCTGATGCAGAGAAGAAAATCCATCAGTTGTTGTTCTTCAAGCGGGTAATTGCTATTCGAACTTCTTCATGGTCGGGCAATGGAACGTCTGCTCCATCGTCATCGATTGGGGAATCGGGTTCGCCTTCTCCTGGCGTTGTGCGTTCACTGCCATTCAGCAGGCTGGAGAAGTGTTCTCTCCATAATTTAAGTATGCTCTGGGCATCGGTCACTAGATCACCTTTGGGGGTTTTACAAGAGTATGCTCCGGTCTTGAAACCTTCTGTAAGCTGCCGCATATTTCCGTAGAATTTTCGAGCATTACCCAGCCAGGCCAGCTTATCAAGCTCTTCGTACTCACGCATTTCGGCCTCTTTCTTTTTCTGTCTGCAAATGCGTCTCGCTTCCCTTTTCAACTCTCGGTAAGATAGTGGTCCGAGTCGATGTTAGAACCTCTGAGCGTACGCACGTCTAGAACACTGGAGACGTGTCTTCCGTCTATCACAACATGATCGATCTGGTTGGTAGTTTTTCGATCCGGAGACTGCCAGGTAGCTTGATGTATCTTCTTGTGCTGGAATCTAGTACCACAGATAACCATATTTCGGGCCCCGGCGAAGTCGATCAGCCTCAACCCATTTGGGGATGTTTCATCGTGGAGGCTGAATTTACCGACCCTAGTGCCAAATATACCTTCTTTGCCCACCCTGGCGTTAAAGTCGCCAAGCACGATTTTGATATCGTGGCGGGGCAGCTCTCATAAGCGCGTTCCAAGCGCTCATAGAAGGCATCTTTGATCACATCGTCCTTCTCTATATTCTTACAAGATCAAATTGACGCATGAACTGAAACCGCTTGACCTCCAGAATCGTTGTATGTTCGTGAATTGGGCTGAGCAACAACTTCAAAATGATCCGGATTTTCATCGAAAAACCATCTTCAGCGATGAGACTCATTTCTGACTGAATTGCTTCGTTAATAAGCAAAATATGCGCTATTGGTCAAGCAGCAATCCACACGTACTTTATGAGTATCCATTGCAACCCGAAAAAAATACGGTTTGGTGCAGTTTATGCGCGGCATCACTGCGCCGTACTTCTTCTATGATTTTCAAGACCGGCACGTTATTGTCAATGGGAATCACTACCACTCAATGATAACCGAATATTTTTAGCCCGAATTGGATGATATGGACTTGGACAATATATGTTTCCAACAGGAAGACGCCACAATCCAAACAGCGAATGGATCGAATGGTCGATTTATTGAAACCCAAATTTTGGTGAACGTGTTATCTCAAGAAATGGCGCAGTCAATTGGCCGCTTCGGTCGTGTGATTTGACGCCGTTAGACTATTTCCTTCAAGTCAATGGTCTATGCCAACAAGCCAGCGACGATATCCCAAACCGTTTTCGTTTTATTTAAAAAAGCTTTTGTAGCGCTAGTATTGAAAAACCCGTTACCAAGCAAAGGTCATTTTTAGTTAGATGAAGGCTATATAACTTTTTCGGTGTCTCTGTTAATTTCTTCTTCTCAGTATATATTTCGTAAACCATGCTTCATTGGGTTTTAGGGAACACAAGCATACGGATGTTATATACACTAACTTTCGATAAAGTATTTAAATCTCGAATCTCTGAACTTTCTAGATTTCTTCAATAAGTATCTTCTTATCTTTATAATAGAATTAAACAAGTGATATTTGTGGATACTCTTTCAGATTAATTTAATCTCTCTTCAGTTGTTCCATAAGGTAGTCTTGACCCGATTCTGCTCTTGTTATTTATTAACGATATCAATTCTTGAGGGGAACGTGCATCAGAGCTATATTTCCAAAAAATTTTGAGTTTTTTATAAGATGCCTTACCTGTTTGATATACAACGATATGTTATCAACTAACCTTTTTGCTTATACACTACCATGAATAGCTAGCTAACTAACCAAATAAACCACTAATTGTTGAACTTGCTGCGCTTCCTCAATCACTCCGAGCAACATTTCTTTGGTGAGAAGTTATGAGAGCGCATGAAACATAAAAATGCCTTTATCTCCGTAATAAACAAATTTTATAGTCATAAAAGGAATGCATACACATACACATACAAGTGGCATTTAGTTGGTGTATGCGGAACAATTTTGGATGGAGCGTTGCACGTATGGACATTTACCTTTCAAATTTCAATTCTATTCGCCATTTGGCATGCACCGGTAATGCTCACTCGCCGTTAATAAATTCAACGCTGCCACAAAAGTAACCAATAAATCCTGGTTCAGCGCACTGCCGTTAGACCCACACACCGTATAGTCAACAGCATACGTGTATGTGTGTATATGTGTGCATACAAACAAACAAAGTTAAATAGCTTTCCGTGTATGTAACCAATATTTGTGCAGTTTTGCACAATTTTCACTTTGTTTTCGGTTGTTTTCTTATTTGTTTGTGTTGTTTGTGTTATAAAAAATTCATTTGATGCTCACTGTCCTGCCGGCGGGAGCTTATGCGCACACATTTTGGACGGATTGCTAGCCATATCCGGTGAAAAATACATAACAACAACAATTATATACATATATGTATGTGTTTGTGTGTGTGGATAAAAAAACAAAGCAGCAAGTAAATAAACAAATAAACGAATATGCGAATAGTCGACAATGCAGGTGAAGAGTATGCCATAATAAAAATGTGAGAAACAAAGACAAAACTGAAATTTATCTACCACTACAAGTCCATTAAATAAATTATTTATGCGCACATTGTGCAACGGGAAATAGACTCGGAAATGGACACAGGCACAAGTGACACATACATATACATGCACATTGAAAATGTTATACACTGGAGGATTTACTTGTATGCGAATCGGAGTGTGTGTGTCACATACAACATACCTGTACTGGTACTCTATGTGATGAGGCACGTGCTGCTAAATAAAAAAGCACTTCAGCAGTGTTGCCAAATTAATGGTGGATTGTAGCTTTTTTGCATTTTTTTAATATCTATAAGAAATTAAAATCTATAAGAATCAAATATCAAGCTGATACTTCTAAAGAAAACGATAAAAAGGCTAGAGAATAATGATGGGAATCTCATAATTCCATAATGCTCCTCTCATAAAAACCTTTGTTCATCTTAAACCTCTGCCGTACTTTCGGTTCGGCACCCGGTTGCAATGCAACTCCACATTCAACTGACAAAATGTCAGTTCTTCCCGTATTTGGGTTTTAACCACAACCACCTCGCTACTCCCTGAGGGGCTATTCAGCAAGACCAGATTGGAGCAAACTACAAGGGCTCCTGCTCCGCGTGGTACCAGAATTAAGTCTCTAGTCAGACCTCGTATCTGAAACTACTACCAGTTGGGCGTCCATACTGCCCTGGACTGGTGATCAGAGATTGGACCCTGACACGCACACACCATTCACACAAGAAGCTAATTCGAAGTTAAACGCCTTCGACGCCTAAACAATTCACGCGGTAACGACCCTAATTGTTCAGCATTTCGACTAGTGGAGTTCATACTGCTAACATCTAACCGTCCATCAGTCCAGCTAATCCACATACCACCCAAATCCCTAATGTCCGAGTGCAGCGGGTATTCTGCAATTACACATACCCAGTCCTCCATCCCCACCCCCAAAAACAAACCGACCTATCAGATAGGTGCCTCTGTTGCATTCAGAGGCCAAAGCCCCGTAAGCAGAAAACCAAGACTCAGAAAAAATCAGAAGTCTAAGTTACCCTCAAAAAACCCAATGTCAAGAATGGAGTCATAATTCACTCGACTGTTGGGACTGTCGTGGCTGTTTCCCACCCTACAGCGGCTCCATTTGTGGCACAGGTCACAAAAAAGCCACAATATATAATGCGAACAGCACGACGTCCGAGACCCCAATCATTCCGTAAAATGCGTCGTACTTTGCGTACAGTTGCCTGCAGATGCTCCTTCACATTCGCAAAGTGTGGAGCGAAACACATTCTTTCACTCATGGTCAACCCCAGGTATTTAACTTGCGTCACATACCTGATGCTGACCCCGTTCACTTGAATAATCGGTGGACGAACCGGCGACAATCTGCCCTTAAGTAGCCAAATATTGGTTCAGTCGATTTTTCTTGAGTCCAAGTTTTCATCTGAAAAATAATTCGACTTACACAGAAATAGGAAAAAATCATTTGACGCCAGGTCCAGAGTTAGGGCTTATGCAGCAGAACCTCTTGTGGGAGATGATCTCCTGTTAGTTAAAGCTGAACTCAATCCAATTGGTGACAATACAGGCCACCAAACACAAAGAAAAACCTACCTGATCATTCATCCTGGCTTAGCCACCATTTGTGCCAGGCCCCGCGATTCAACCATGTCCGTTTTTGGCTTCACTAGTAACCATCCGCTTCAGAAATGAGTTTTCGTTAATTCATGTGGCTCCCATATTCGAGCTTCGTTTGTATCATACCATATTTAATTGGGTCCAAGCGGTTTTTAGTTTTGCGCAATATTTAGCATCCAAGAAATTGAAACAATGCTTATGTACTCTCGCACTCAACGATTTCCACTATTTTATCGATATTTTCGACAATTGGTTCTGGCTGAATTATTGGTATAAAACTTGTCGAAACGGAATCGATGAAACCGAAAATGTACATTTTCGGTCACTCGAGGATAGAAATGGCCAAGAGCTGATCTTCTTCTTCTTCTTCTTAATTGGCGTAGAAACCGCTTAAGCGATTATAGCCGAGTTAACAACAGCGCGCCAGTCGTTTCTTTCTTTTCGTTACGTGGCGCCAATTGGATATTCCAAGCGAAGCCAGGTCCTTCTCCACTTGGTCCTTCCAACGGAGTGGATGTCTTCCTCTTCCTCTGCTTCCCCCGGCGGGTACTGCGTCGAATATTTTCAGAGTTGGAGTGTTTTCGTCCATCCGGACAACATGACCTAGCCAGCGTAGCCGCTGTCTTTTAATTCGCTGAACTATGTCGATGTCGAGAGCTGATCTTAGGTCATTGATTATGTTCCATATAATATATTAATGACTGACTTACAAAAAATATATAGTCTACGAGGGCGACTTGTTAATGGCCTAGCTCCACCACCCAAAGGCGCCACTATTGCAAGAGAAAGTTATTATCATGTAGGATAATCTGGTAAAAGATTTCGAGTATTGCCAAAATTACTGACCAAATAAATTTATAGTTTTGAGCAGTGCAATCAAAGAATGATTGAAGATTAGCTTTATACTGTGACTCCTACAATCACAATAAATAACGCCATTGTATGTATGTAGGTGAATAACGTATACCGCAAATGAATACCAAAAAAGATAACAAATTCGGCGACGTGATTTTGATGGATCGCTGATTGCAGACTCATGATATTGCTGAAACAATAGGCATCTCTCATTAGTGGCGAATTGGGTGCAGTGTTTCCTCACTTCAGGCAGCAAGCGCAACATTGGGATCGCTTTACAGTAGTGTTCGACGCTGTTTACGAAAAATACGTCGGAGTTTTTGTGTGTAGTTTTGACCGTGCTGGCGAAACGTGGATTCACTGGTGCTCCAAAAAAGACAGCGACTACTCTACCAGATGTGAACTCCTTCCTTTGTGGGATTCAATATCTGTGATTAGCTATCCGGAGAAGTGCAAATGCTAACAGGGCTGTACTCTGGCAAATATTTGGTCCGAATCGATTCCGAATTGTAAAAGAACGGTTCTGATTATTAAAAACACTCGCAATCACTACACATCCTCCGTCGGCATGACGAAACTAGTCTTACTGGGCTTAGATAGTTGCTCATAGTCTCTGTGGTATAATGAGCACAGTTTTTTTATATTGTTAAGCCTCTTGCGAACGGCGGTCAGCCCAAGACGATTGACGCCTTGAGGAATATTCGGCGGGTTATTGTTACCACACACCATACGGTCTCAATTGCAGCAAAGAGTGATCTGGGTCTCTCAGCTGGAATTTATTTGAGCCAGCCACGGCGGTCATTTTTAAAACATTATGGGAAACCCTTGTACATTATGGCAAATTGTAGTTAAGTCCCCCGGGTAAATATTATTTCAAAAAAATGTTCTTTGCTAAGTTGGTTGAACTGTCTTAATTATTATGCCAAATATGACCATGATCTGTCAACCAGTTTCTTTACAGCAGCTGCTTAAGTCGCTGCACGTCAGTAATGCGTTGTAATTTTTACATGGGATAAAAATATCGAGCAAAGAATTTGTCTCAAATTTTGTATTTCTGACCGAATTTCTTGTGCGAAAGTACTGCGAATGTTGGAAAAAGCTTAACACAAGCCTACTAGTGGTACAAAGTCTTCAAAGACGGTCGAGAGATCGTTGAAGACATGCCTCATCGACCTTCGACTTCTTCAACTGATGAAAGTACTAAAAAAGTGAAGGAAGTGGTGCTTGAAAATCGTCAGCCAGTTGTTACAGAGATGGCAAGAGAGCTCGACATTTTTCGCGAGTTCGTTTGAATGATTTTGGTGAATATTTTGGGTATGAAACGCATTCTTACTCGACTTGTCTCGATAAAGCAAAATTTTTTTTTCAAAAAGTCTACCGTAAACAAATCCTTTGGGCATACTTGTTCGAACAAATTCCGATTCCAGATTCGTGAAGAGTGTTACTGCCGTTGAACCATAGCCATGGGTTTATGAATTTGACATGCAAACAAGTCAACAATCATCGGAATGGAGGGAAAACACGAGCCGAAACCAAAAAACAAACAAGGTTAAAGTCGCTCATAAATTGTTGTTCATTATTTTTTTTCAATATTCGTAGTTTGGTGCACCTTGAAATTAATCTCGAGGGACAGACGGTCAATAAGGTGTACTATTCGGCCGTATTGAGGCGTTTGCGTGAGAACATCCATTGAAATGGCCGGAATTGTCGAAGTGTTCTTCATGGATTTTACACCATGATAATGCGCCATTCCATCGCGCTTTGTTTGTGATAAAATTTAAGGCCAAAAGCGCAAAAAATACTATCGATAAACCGCACAGACTTGGCTTTGTGTGATTTTTTCTTGTTCTCCAAACTGAAATTGCCGCTTCGTGCAACCGGTTTTCAGTCGATCGAAGAGATAAAACAAAATTCGCTAAAGGAGCTGAAGGTTATTCCAAAAAGTGCTTATGAAAAGTGTTTTGAGAATTGGAAAAATTGGTGACATAAATGTATTACATCCGGTGGGGATTACTATGAAGGCGAAAAAATAAATATTGATGAACTAAATATTTTTAGTTTTATTTATAATTTTCAGGTCCTTTTTTTGACACAAATGCATTCCAAATTCTACTGAATCTATACGATTAAGGAGAAGCAAAGTACTTTTCGGCTAATATATTCTTTCCTACCTAAAAACTCACCTGCTCTGTCTCGTGTTTGTAGCAAATTACTTTCGGATCATTTATTTCGACTCTTCGCAGCAATCAAATATTTACTTACTTTCATTTTTAACCAATCAGGCAACACTGCTAGGAAACAAAATTGCTAACAATGCACTGTTTGCTAAACTATTTGTCTACAATTGTTGGCAGTAACTGGCAGATACAGCGCACGCTACTGTTTTCGTATAGATTTTTCACGCTGTTTGGTCATATTGATTGCACATAAGCACACATGCCGTACAGCGGCAAACAAATGTTCAAATACACCCACAATGGAGGACCTTTTTTCACCTTTACAAACATAACCGTTACACGCGAGCATACTTTCGTATGCATTTAGGAGCGAAGTACTCGAGTAAGTGTGACTGCTCGTAAAGGCCATTTGAAGCAAACACAAATAGAAATACAAATACACCAACATATAGACATACACATACCAACACACTTGCTACGCTCACACTCATGGAATATTAAATGTGAACGCATTCGAATTAAATATTTATACGCGAATGTCTGTATTTGTACTTTGGACCAAGCAGTGGCGCAGCATCTACAAAATATTGCCAAATAAAAAACACACACATACACAAATACTCATATATTGTGTATAAGAGAGAAAGTGTAGCAAATAAAAAGAACGCAACAAAATTTTATTGTCAGCTGGTCGGGGTCACAATGAAGACAGCGACTTTTGCCCACGTCATTTCATGCCAATCTTATGGAACATACACATACATAGATACATATATTATTGTGGCCCGCCTGCTCGTTTGGCTTGTTCTTTTGGCTTGTTCTTTTGGCCATTTGACGTTCCGCACTTACATTTACATGTGTCTGCCTTTGTATTTGTGCACTTGTAAATTTACTCGCCACACGGGTTACCGTCTACAGGTGTATCGCGTGTCGTCCTCGGAGACATTGGCTCCTTGGTTCGTTGCCTGCTTTGGCTGACTGACTGTCCGACTGAATGGCTGCCGCGGTTCGTTGCTTGAAGAGACTTATTTATTTATTTTTCACTCACTTCTTTTATTGTTGTAATATATTTATTCGTTTGTGGCGTGCGCTTGTTGGCGACGTGTCCGTGACATTTGACTGATTGTGAGTTTAAGTGCTGTCGGCATGTCGTAAATTTGCATCAGGCACGACATATCGGTACAAGTGTGCAACATTGCAACACTGCTTTAAGTTAATAACTTTTCTCTTTTGTTGTAGTTATTATAATGGTAATTCAAACCCCACCTAATGGTTAGTGAGTATTGAGTGCTGTCATCGGAGTCTCATAACGTAGATACTGGGAACGAGCTGTTTTGAGAGTATCGAAACGAAGGAAGATTGCTTGGCCTGGCTAGGTAAGAGTACAGCCTCTCCGGGCTAGTAGTAGTATACTGTAGTAACTCTAAGTCTGTACTTGTATTTGCTTTTCTTGCACTTATTTAAAAAGTCCTTAGTGTTTTCCGGCCACACTTAGGCCATATCTGCTTCGTTATCTTATATTTGGTTAATGATCTCCATCTGTTCTAAGCTACTTGTTGAAATTGTGTACAATCCTCTCTCTTGTTTACCTTGAGGCTCATGGTTTAGCCAACTAGCCTGCTTTTTCTTTGCCAAAAATATTCTTGTGACCGGAAATCAAGATCATGAACAAGAAGAGTGGACCTGTCTGTGAGCTTAAAGCAGTTCTGCAATTGCAGACTAGTCTGGGATTAATGGAAATGGTCTACGCCAGTGCTTCCCAAACTTAGTTTTGCCATGACCCGGTAATTTTCACACCGTCCTTTCGTGACCCACTTAATATTATTAAACTCAAGACGGTTACAAGAGATTAAATAATACACGTTTAATAATAGTAAGAGAAATGTTTTATTAATATTAAATTATAATATTTTGGTATCTTTGGTACTCACTTTTTAGTGCGAAGTATGTAGCTGTTGCTTATTTTTAATTATAGAGTTCAAGTTTGCTGAAATTGCTGAAAGTTTTATTCTGAGATCGGGTTCCACTTCCAATCTGTTACGATATTTATTATACTCTCGCAACAAAGTTGCTAAGGAGAGTATTATAGTTTCGTTCACATAACGGTTGTTTATAAGTCCTAAAACTAAAAGAGTCAAATATAGGGTTATATATACCAAAGTGATCAGGGTGACGAGTAGAGTTGAAATCCGGATGTCTGTCTGTCCGTCCGTCTGTCTGTCCGTCCATATGTCCGTCCGTCCGTGCAAGCTGTAACTTGAGTAAAAATTGAGATATCATGATGAAACTTGGTATACGTATTCCTTGGCTCCATAAGAAGGTTAAGTTCGAAGATGGGCAAAATCGGCCAACTGCCACGCCCACAAAATGGCGGAAACCGAAAACCCATAAAGTGTCATAACTAAGCCATAAATAAAGATATTAAAGTGAAATTTGGCACAAAGGATCGCATTAGGGAGGGGCATATTTGAACGTAATTTTTTTGGAAAAAGTGGGCGTGGCCCCGCCCCCTACTAAGTTTTTTGTACGTATCTCGGAAACTACTATAGCTATGTCAACCAAACTCTACAGAGTCGTTTCCTTCAGGCATTTCCATATACAGTTCAAAAATGGAAGAAATCGGATAATAACCACGCCCACCTCCCATACAAAGTTTATGGTTGGAAATCACTAAAATGCGTTAACCGACTAACAAAAAACGCCAGAAACACTAGATTTTACGGAAGAAATTGCAGAAGGAAGTTGCACCCAGGCTTTTTTTTTAAAATTGAAAATGGGCGTGGCCTCGCCCACTTATGGACCAAAAACCATATCTCAGGAACTACTTGACCGATTTCAATGAAATTGGGTATGCAATATTTTCTTAACACACTGATGACATGTACGAAATATGGGTGAAATCGGTTAACAACCACGCCTTCTTCCAATATAATGCTATTTTGAATTCCATCTGATGCCTTCTCTGTATAATACATACATTAAGAACCAATGATAATAATGATAATGGAATAAAACTTTACACAATACGGTATTTGAAAAATATGTAAATGACGGATAATGAAATCTCGATTATCACTTTATCATGCGAGAGTATAAAATGTTCGGTTATTTCCGAACTTAGCCTTTCCTTTGTTTTCTATAAAATCCATAAATAGCACAACAGTCGCTGTTGATGTCTTTTCTCATTTCAAAGCGGTCGATAAAAATTTAGATTGAATCTCAATGTACAGACACCAGAACTTCTTTAGCTGAATGTTGTGTTTTCGCATTCTCACAGAAACGAGACGAACTTTTTAGTCTCCCTGGTTTTTCGCTAATTTTTGTAAATATTTAGATCGTGTAAAATCGTTTCTGAATATCAGATGAAGAATAATTGACCGTATTTGAAATGTAAGACAAATACTCTGACACATCTCTTTCTATATTCCATTTGTCAAAAGTATATACATATATGTACTTATGTATTTACATACATATGTATGTTGTAGAAGAGAGCTTATTTATCCTTATCAAGTTCATCATTATATTTCTGTAAGACAGGTGGATTCTTTACTTTCGCGAAAAAATTGAAGTTACTTAGTTTCAGTTACAATAGCGCACACTTTTCACATTTTCCCCCGCAACACATCCGAATTAGCGCATTGTCACACCAAAACCAAACGAATAAGCCAAACCCGATAGCAATTGGACGCATTAAAAATGCATTTTCCAATTTTCAAACAACGCGAAACAAAAGCAAAAACCTTTATTACTCAGCGCCATTGTGTTTTCTTTGTATCGAAACAGTTTGGTAAATTTACCGGCAACAATTGCGAGCATTGCCTTTGTATGCACACAGAAACCGTCTCACCTGTATGTGTATGGGAGAGCTTTGTATTTAGGTAGTTTTTGTAGATGGCTGTTCGCAAGTCAAATGTCAAAAGTCAACTGTCACAGTCGAGCACTTTGAAAGTGAAACCCCAATTCAAACACACAAACGCAACATACAAATGTACAGCCAAAGTCATTCAAACCGTTGCTTTGGAAAAAAAACGCGAAAAAATGCTTTATTGTTTTACAAACGTGCCAATAAAGGCTCAGTTCGCAATCAGACGCAAGAGGAGGGGAGGTAAAAAAGCAAATAAATGATTGGTAACTGTGCTAAGATCTTTTAGGATTTCCTTACCCACCGAAAAGCTTTGCTGTAGTCATTTTTTAAGTACAACATCCATGTTGCGTGTAGCGCGATTCGCTGACATGTCGCTATTTTGACAGTTATTCTCTTGACATCGCAAATTGTTTGTCAAGCTGAGGCAAATGATACGGTTGATTTAGCACACTTAATGCCTTTTCTGTTTTTCAAATGTGTGATAAGTATAAACTTATTATAAAGATATGCCCATGACTTTTAAATTGTTTAAATGTTTTGAACTAGAAGTGGTGTTAGAGATAATCTACTTCTTTAGTGACGTAGAGATCGCTTACGCTGTTGTTGACAAGTTTACAACAGCAGCCAGTCGTTTTCCCTTTTCGCCGTTTGGCGCCAAAGCACAAAGGACCATAATCTTTCGCAAAACCTTTCTCACGAAAACTCGTAAGATCGACTCATCAGATGTTGACATCGTCCATGCCTCTGCACCATATAGCAGGACGGGAATAATGATTGATTTGGAGAGTTTGGTTTTCTTAATTGCCTACTCAGTCCAAAGTAGCACCTGTTGGCAAGATATATTATGCGTTGGATTTCCAGGTTGTTGTTGGTGTTGATGCTAGTTCCAAGATAGACAAAATTATCTTCGACTTCGAAGTTATGATTGTCAACAGTGACGCTGGGTGGTATTGGGATTAGCTGGACTGATGGACGATTAGATGTTAGCGGCGAAGGCGGTCAGCTGGGAATTGGGGTTAGATTCTGTATGATTGATGTGTGTATGTGATGTATGTATGGGGTCCAGCCCCTGGCCACCAGTCCAGAGGTGTATGAAAGCTTAGCTGATAGTAGCTTCGGCTACGAGGTCTGACCGGAGACTTAATGCTGTTACCACGGGGAGCAGGAGTCCTTGGTTGTAACCCCAACCTGCTCATGCGGACTGGCCCCTCGGGGAGTATCGTGGTGGTTGTGGTTAAAACCCAAATGCGGGAAAAACTGACTTTGTCAGTTGAATGTGGAGTTGCATTGCAACCGGTGCCGGACCCAAAGCACGGCAGAGGTTTTAGATGGGCCTCGAACCCTACCAAGGTAGTTAGTGTGTCCATTCCATACTGCCAATTGGTACTGAAAATGCTTAGCACTCTCAGGACGCTGATCAACGCATTGATTTGATCCGCTGTGCTTTTGAGCGCCATGGGGTAAAGCTGTCGTCAGCAGGTACCCACGTTAAACACACCGGACGTTGTCAACAGTGACGTGGGAGCCAAGTCGCGAGTGCGAGGACTGTTTGTTTGATAACAGGAGATATTTCGTCATGTCCTCATTGACTACTAGATCCATTTGCCTCGCTTCCTTATCCAAACGGGAGAAAGCAGAACTAACGGCGCGGATGTGAGGCCAATGATATCAATATCATAGGCGTGCGCCAGCTTTTGATATTGCTCAAGGTCAGTTTACACAACCGTAAAAGTTTTGCGGGGATACCAAATTCAGACATAGCGGCATAGAGGCCGTACTTTTGCGTGCTGTCAAAAGCAGCTTTAGAATCAATGAAGAAATGGTGTGTGTTTACGAAAATGGGCAAAACCGGAACGCAACTATGTACGTCTACTTCTCATATAACACAATTTTAAATTCCATTGGATTCTTTCCCTTTCCATAATGAAAATTAAGCACCAATGAATGTTTCCGGGTAAAAAGTTTCCCAAATAGTGTCCAAATCGGTTCAAATCTATTCAAGTCCTCAGATAACAAATATGTGTTTTTACTCTTGCAACGTATTGCTAGAGAGTATGATAGTTATGTTCATCAAACGGTTGTTAGTTTCACTTCAAAATAATCGAATTAAATATTATATATGGTTATGTACATATATATATATAAATGATCAGGATGACGAGACGAGTTGAAATCCGGGTGACTGTCTGACTGTCTGTTTGCCCGTGGAACTGTCCGAAGGAACTTGGTATGCCCGTTCCTTGGCAAAAAAGTTAGTACGAGTTCGTAGATGGACGTAATCGGACCACTGTCTCCCACAAAATGCGGTTTATCCAAGAGTTAAAAAGTTCGATGGTCACCTTATGACCAAAATTTTTCCAAATCCAACAAAAACTGTTCAAGCTCCTGGGTACCGAATTGTTGGACCCCAGTACCTATGTTAACTTTTTACCGAAAATATAAGTCAATGTGTCGGATTCATAATTGCAATTCAAATGGAATCTTTTCCTGATAGTAGCATGTCTTTGGGCTATAAATGGCTTGAATCGGGTCAATAAATTCCTGGGACCCCATATACCTGTTTTAAAGATTTTCGAAATTCCGGGTGATTATATACCGCAAACATGGGCCAATATGTGAATTATATTAATAATATTTAAATAGCGTGTTTATCTTATAGCGGTGCATATATTAAAAAGACAAATGCCGTTACAATCGACAACAAACATCTCATTTGGACGTTCCTAGAATACTTTAAACTCGCATGTAATTTTGATGAAGACCCTCATAATTCTACTTTCGACTTTGAGCCTATCACAAATTTCTTGAGTTTGAGCTATCTCTCCACGATGCATGATTGAACGATGTCCACCAAAAACTGCTTCGATTGGACTATGCAGAGAGTAATTAATTTAAAGGATCACCTGCATCCCAATTTCTATCTCGCATTCGCCCAAAAGTTGATTGCCGACCAACGCCTGCTAAGCTCACGCGAGCTCCAGCGGTCTAGTGCAAAAACGTAGGAGGCCAACGGGACTCCAGATCGTTCCCACTCGTATGTACGTGCAACAACAGCGCCAAATCTTGTGAGCTCATACTAGTAAGCTTTGCAGTTTGATAGTGAAGTAGCTTCATGCTATTGGTACCAAAAGTAGATAGAAGATAGACTCCTTGACTAACTTTTGACAAACACTAAGCGAGCTTAAAGCTAATATACAGGTTGTCACAGTGAACGACCGTTTCCCTGAAGGAGACAACCAGAAAGCACTGGTGATACGGTAGCTTTACTGGATTGTTTCTTACAGAAAACTCTCCCGCAACCTTTCCTCCGGTCTTCGACCCATTCGTGAAAAAGCTCCCTGCGCCGCTTCTTCAGCGATTTCTTACTGTTCACATATCCCTTATCGAAATGTTAGCATAGAAAAAGTCAACAGAAATATACTCTAAGACGCAGTGGTCCATGTCTTCAAGGAAGCAGTTAGAGAAGAGTGCTATTTGTTATATCCAGCTTCCCTGAGCCTTAAAGCGGTCTTCGCAGCAATACCAATACTGGCTATATTACAAGGTTGCTATTGTAGAAAGACATTGAGCCTTCAACTCCGAATAATTCATATAATATTATTGGCTTGACTACGGAAGACAGCTAAAGCACCTTCTTTGGTAAGTAGCTCAACGGATTCAAAAGAGCTGCTCTACAACAGTATAATGCAACCGATGGCATCCTGAATCATTTCTCAAAATTTGGCCTCCACAAAAGCTTCCTATCAAGTGTAAGCCACAAATACTTTGCCAATATCCATAGGTTGATCCCACCTCACCGTCCTAAGCTTTTGCGAGCCTTTGTGTTTCGAGCGCCACCAATAACAACCTTACTTGTTCCAATCATTTATGTCAAGCACATTATTGGCAATAAACACCTGCTGCCACCTAAAACGCCATAAAGTATGCAAAATCTGAAGTTGCAAACTTTAAACAACCGAAAGGCATTAAATCGCGCCATTAAAGCATATCGATAACGATAAACACAGTTAAACGTTTTACGGCAGACAGTAGTGTGGAGTGAATTGTTATTAAACCACTGCGCTATTTGTGGCGGCGAGACAATGACAGTGATTTGATTATAGCACCAATGCAAGCGCAGAGTTAGCACATGTGATCGGCAGTGGATAAGCCACGCAGTCAAGCAGCGCGCTAGTCAAGTGCAGATATGCACTCGTAAACGCCGCGTAATCGCAGTAAACATGTGTAAAACTTGTGATTTGTTTTTGTTTTTCATGTACGTACATTTTTTACCACACACACACACGCATGCATACAAACAGACTTATCGGTAATAACATAAAATTTTGATTGAATATTTGCATTCTTCATTGTTATTATTTTGTTGTTGTTGCTTTTTACAGTCGGTAGTCTGTATAAGAGCGTGCTATTGAAAATCACGCGTTCGAAAAGGTGGCAAAACGGGATGATTGTTGGTAGCTCGTTTGTGTGGCAGCTCTCGTCTGCGGCTACGACTCATTAAAATTCATAGCGAATATATGTGAGTGCGTGCTGCGATCGGCGGCGAAATGGACAGCGTGAAGCTTATTAAAATTTTATGATTCTCAAACCGAATTGGTTAGGTGGCGGCGTTGGCGGTGTTAAAAATAGTGCTGTCACGCCGCATACCAACAAAAACGGGCTAATATTTAACCAAATGAGTGGAATATATGTAAAATAAAATTGGTTAGCTCGGGCATTAATAAAAGTTAAAAAACAAATAAAAAACTAAAAAAGGAAAAATTTTGAATTTTTTTTTTAAGAATAAAACTAAAGGTGTTACGAAAGTTATAAAAGTGTCATATTTGTGGTAAGCTTGTTTGTATTTTGGTGTTTGTAAATATTTGTAAAAGGTTAGCGACAAAAAACTTACAGTCATGTACACATATTATGCATATACATACATATTAGGGTGAGCCACGCAAGTTAACCAATCGAATTTATGGGTTGAAATTAAACTAAATATCGTCAGCTAAACAGGCGAGGGAAAAATTATATAATAGAAACCACCCAAATAGAAACTAAATTTGACTTTTGGTTATAAAATGATTATATTGGGTAGTCGAAAAAGTCTTTTTGTATTTCTAATCAAACTTCAACTTATTTTTTTATATTTATACTAATAAATAAATAAACAAATACCTTTTGGGTCGACCACTTTTTGCCATTTTTCCGGTAGAGACATAATTTAATTAGTGTAAAACTTTCAGTTCGAGCTGCAGAAATAAATAGAGAAGGTACCATCTTCTATAAGAGTGTACAGCTGCTGGCGTATGCCGATGATATTGATATCATCGACCTCAACACCCGCGCCGTTAGTTCTGCTTTCTCCAGGCTGGACAAGGAAGCACAGAAAATGGGTCTGGCAGTGAACGAGGGCAAGACGAAATATCTCCTGTCATCAAACAAACAGTCGTCGCACTCGCGACTAGGCTCTCACGTCACTGCTGACAGTCATAACTTTGAAGTTGTAGATAATTTCGTCTATTTAGGAGACAGTATTAACACCACCAACAATGTCAGCCTGGAAATCCAATGCAGGATTGCTCTTGCCAACAGGTGCTTCTTCGGACTGAGTAGGCAATTGAAAAGTAAAGTCCTCTCTCGACGAACAAAAGCCAAACTCTATAAGTCGCTCATAATTCCCGTCCTGCTATATGGTGCAGAGGCTTGGACAATGACAGCAACCGATGAGTTGACGTTACGAGTGTTTGAGAGAAGGGTTTTGCGAAAGATTTATGGTCCTTTGCGCATTGGCCACGGCGAATATCGCATTCGATGGAACGATGAGCTGTACGAGATATACGACGACATTGACATAGTTCAGCGAATTAAAAGACAGCGGCTACGTTGGCTAGGTCATGTTGTCCGGATGGACGAAATCACTACAGTCTGATGACCGTCAGTGATTCTCAAAAAGGGTTCAGAACGTGTTAACGACAAACCACGTCCAGGACGGCTATCAACATCAACTAATGAATATCGGAAAGATCAGTAAAATTTTTCGGAGAACAAATTGCATCGCACGAACTAACGTCTGTTAAACTATACTTTCCGACCACCAGGTTGTCATGAAACGTATTTTTACTGAAAATTTTATTTGAACTTGGATCTATGCTTACGGCCCAGAAGCAGACGATTAATCGGCCGAATGGCAAAGGTGAGCTGAAGCCGAAAAAACTATGTTAAAGCGGGGTAAAAATCAATGTCATGATGACAGTTTTCTTCGATTATGGAGGTGTGGTGCACTCCGACCGGCCAAACTGTCAACAAGGAATGCTATTTGAGTGCTATGTCTCGTTTGCCTGAAGCTATTCGTAAAAAGAATTTGGAAGTATGGGTCGACAACTCTTGGTTTTTCCTCATGATAATACATCTTCGCATATTGCATTGATTCTTCATGAGTTTTTCGCTAAATTTTTAACCAATATCGTGCCAAACCTTATTCGCCTGATTTAGCTTCGTGGGACTTCTGGTTATTCAGCAAACTCAAACGACTGCTCCGGGGAAGCCGCTTTGAATCAATTGAAGACTTTAAGCCTGAATCCCTACGCTCATTGAAGGCTATTCCGGAAATTGACTTTAACAACTGTTTCGAGGATTGGAAAACACGTTGGCACAAGTACATTGGAACCAATGACGATTATTTTGAGGGAAAACGATGAAGAATAAATTAAGAATTTCTAAGTTATTAACAAAGTTTTACTATTTTTTGCTCATAGTAGTAGTTGTACGAAAGTGGTGGTTCCGACAAATGAGCAGCCTCTTGAGGTGAAACCATGATTATTGACCTGCAAACTTTCTGATCGATATCTCAAAAACTTGAGGGACTAGTTCTCGTATGTTTATACAGACACACAGACAGATAGATAGACAGAATAACCTGGCGCATATGTCTTTATGACATTTTATGCCCTACCAGAATTCCCGATGTAAAAAAATAATATTCCAAGCGATAATGCTGTTTTTAGCATAACACCCATAGACATTGTCACCAGTGAAATGCTGCGAAACAAAGGACACACCGTTTCTCCTCAATTTCCTGAAAACTTCGATCACTGCGTCACAGAGGCCACTATTGACTGCTTTTTCTCTGCTCACCTACCGACCAGGGATATGTGGATTGGGTTGAGTCACTAGAGAAGAGGCGCAGTGAGCTCACGGATGGATCGATTATTGTAAGGAAGGCTCTTAATCAGTCTTAGCTTTAGGCTCGAAGATCACTGTAGGGGTTTTCACGCAGAAGTGGCTGCTTTTAAGGTGGTGCTAAACGTATTCCTATGAACTCCAGCATCTTTTAGAGAGGTCAGCATTCACTCCGACAGCAGAGCGGCAATACTAGTGCTGAACCTCCTATCTGTGCTCACAAAACTAGCCAGGGAGTATCTGCCCTCACCAGAAATATCATTGGCTTACTTAATTATCAGACTCGTTAGGGTACCGGCTCTTAGCGGATTCGCTGATCATTTGCGGCGTTCATATCGGCGATTTTGATCTCAAATGGGGTCTTTCTTTCTTCCGCTGGATCTGTGGACCTCGCGGGCACTTAATAGATACTAGTCAACGAGGCCTTGAGTTGAACACATGAATTTTATTGTACTACTTGCTCTTTACAAAGTTCATCTTGCTGCAATCGTAAGAGTCCCTACTGGTCATCGACAAATGGGCATTCATGCGTTAAGGCTATAAATCTTATCGGAACCCAGCTGAAACTGACTTTAGCCGAGTCAACAAATTTGTAATAGTCTCAAGGCGCTTTGTCGATTTGTATCTATTATATAAAGTATATAGCAATTTTAGGTACCACAACGGACCGGCGTTCTAAGCTGTCCAAGTGAGAATCCTGTTACCATCCAGCTCTTATTCTAACGTAGATGACTTTTTATTTGCAAGGATGTTTTTTCTCTAAAGTTAGGTTTATTTTAACCATAAATTCAGTAAGCTAGTTTTTTGGCTCACCCTAACATACATTTATGCGCAATAAATAATAATTGGAAATCAAATAAAATGCACGTAACAATGTCACAGTGGGTGGCCAGACAACCAACACGTCGTAAAAAATGCTTTTTCAAGTTATCAAATAAAATATTTATGAAAATTGCCGACTTTGCTGCATACAACTTTCATGCATAAGGGAGTGCATAAGCGCTAGTAAATAAATAAAAAAAAATAAATAAAATAAAAGGTATGACAAAGCGTAATACCGCAATGTAAACACTGTTAAACCAACAACAATAGCAAAAACCGTACATTTTCAATTTTCAATAAAAATTTATATATTTTTCATGCGTCCCGCTGTGCAGGTGGCAAATTACGACAAATATGGTTGCCCACATTGTTTTAGTTATATATACATAGATACATATATGCATATGTATGAAAACCGCACGTGCCGAGTGTAAGTGTTGCCGCACCGCCCAGCATTGACCCAGCTAAACGAAAAATAAATTTAGGTAGCCAAATATGGTTTTGATTTCAATAAGTTTTTTCTTGCATTTTTTGAGAAAAATTCTATAGCTTGGTAATGATGTTTGCAAAATCAGAAAAAAAAACTTGATTACGAATGTGAACCAAACAAAAATGATTACATTTTTCATATTAAAAGTGAGCCCGAAATCACGAATTCATGGACACGATTATATCGGGTGATTTTTTAAGAGCTTGATAACTTTTTTAAAAAAAACGCATAAAATTTGCAAAATCTCATCGGTTCTTTATTTGAAACGTTAGATTGGTTCATGACATTTACTTTTTGAAGATAATTTCATTTAAATGTTGACCGCGGCTGCGTCTTAGGTGGTCCATTCGGAAAGTCCAATTTTGGGCAACTTTTTCGAGCATTTCGGCCGGAATAGCCCGAATTTCTTCGGAAATGTTGTCTTCCAAAGCTGGAATAGTTGCTGGCTTATTTCTGTGGACTTTAGACTTGACGTAGCCCCACAAAAAATAGTCTAAAGGCGTTAAATCGCATGATCTTGGTGGCCAACTTACGGGGCCATTTCTTGAGATGAATTGTTCTCCGAAGTTTTCCCTCAAAATGGCCATAGAATCGCGAGCTGTGTGGGATGTAGCGCCATCTTGTTGAAACCACATGTCAACCAAGTTCAGTTCTTCCTTTTTTTGGAACC